>NW_027616487.1:0-288000 GCF_964187855.1 Myxine glutinosa
CGCACTTGTGTTGGTGCAGGAAACCACTTTTGCACTTGTATTAGTGTGGAAAAAACACTTTTTGCACTTGTGATAGTGTTGAAAAACCACTTTTCGCACTTGTGTTAGTGTTGAAAAACCACTTTTCGCACTTGCGTTAGTGTTGAAAAACCACTTTTCGCACTTGTGTTGGTGCAGGAAACCACTTTTGAACTTGCATTAGTGTGGAAAAAACACTTTTTGCACTTGGGATAGTGTTGAAAAACCACTTTTCGCACGTGTGTTAGTGTTGAAAAACCACTTTTCGCACTTGTGTTGGTGCAGGAAACCACTTTTGCACTTGTATTAGTGTGGAAAAAACACTTTTTGCACTTGTGATAGTGTTGAAAAACCACTTTTCGCACTTGTGTTAGTGTTGAAAAACCACTTTTCGCACTTGTGTTAGTGTTGAAAAACCACTTTTCGCACTTGTGTTGGTGCAGGAAACCACTTTTGCACTTGTATTAGTGTGGAAAAAACACTTTTTGCACTTGTGATAGTGTTGAAAAAACACTTTTCGCACTTGTGTTAGTGTTGAAAAACCACTTTTCGCACTTGTGTTGGTGCAGGAAACCACTTTTGCACTTGTATTAGTGTGGAAAAACCACTTTCGCACTTGTGTTAGTGTTGAAAAAACACTTTTCGCACTTGTGCTGGTGTTGAAAAACCACTTTTCGCACTTGTGTTGGTGCAGGAAACCACTTTTGCACTTGTATTAGTGTGGAAAAAACACTTTTCGCACTTGTGTTAGTGTTGAAAAACCACTTTTCGCACTTGTGTTAGTGTTGAAAAACCACTTTTCGCACTTGTGTTAGTGTTGAAAAACCACTTTTCGCACTTGTGTTGGTGCAGGAAACCACTTTTGCACTTGTATTCGTGTGGGAAAAACACTTTTTGCACTTGTGATAGTGTTGAAAAACCACTTTTCGCACTTGTGTTAGTGTTGAAAAACCACTTTTCGCACTTGTGTTGGTGCAGGAAACCACTTTTGCACTTGTATTAGTGTGGAAAAACCACTTTTCACACTTGTGTTAGTGTTGAAAAACCACTTTCCGCACTTGTGTTGGTGCAGGAAACCACTTTTGCACTTGTATTAGTCTGGAAAAACCACTTTTTGCACTTGTGATAGTGTTGAAAAACCACTTTTCGCACTTGTGTTAGTGTTGAAAAACCACTTTTTGCACTTGTGTTAGTGTTGAAAAACCACTTTTCACACTTGTGATAGTGTTGAAAAACCACTTTTCGCACTTGTGTTGGTGCAGGAAACCACTTTTGAACTTGTATTAGTGTGGAAAAAACACTTTTTGCACTTGAGATAGTGTTGAAAAACCACTTTTCACACGTGTGTTAGTGTTGAAAAACCACTTTTCGCACTTGTGTTGGTGCAGGAAACCACTTTTGCACTTGTATTAGTGTGGAAAAAACACTTTTTGCACTTGTGATAGTGTTGAAAAACCACTTTTCGCACTTGTGTTAGTGTTGAAAAACCACTTTTCGCACTTGCGTTAGTGTTGAAAAACCACTTTTCGCACTTGTGTTGGTGCAGGAAACCACTTTTGCACTTGTATTAGTGTGGAAAAAACACTTTTCACACTTGTGTTAGTGTTGAAAAAACACTTTTCGCACTTGTGCTGGTGTTGAAAAACCACTTTTCGCACTTGTGTTGGTGCAGGAAACCACTTTTGCACTTGTATTAGTGTGGAAAAAACACTTTTCGCACTTGTGTTAGTGTTGAAAAACCACTTTTCGCACTTGTGTTAGTGTTGAAAACCACTTTTCGCACTTGTGTTGGTGTTGAAAAACCACTTTTCGCACTTGTGTTAGTGTTGAAAAACCACTTTTTGCACTTGTGTTAGTGTTGAAAAACCACTTTTCACACTTGTGATAGTGTTGAAAAACCACTTTTCGCACTTGTGTTGGTGCAGGAAACCACTTTTGAACTTGTATTAGTGTGGAAAAAACACTTTTTGCACTTGAGATAGTGTTGAAAAACCACTTTTCACACGTGTGTTAGTGTTGAAAAACCACTTTTCACACGTGTGTTAGTGTTGAAAAACCACTTTTCGCACTTGTGTTGGTGCAGGAAACCACTTTTGCACTTGTATTAGTGTGGAAAAAACACTTTTTGCACTTGTGATAGTGTTGAAAAACCACTTTTCGCACTTGTGTTAGTGTTGAAAAACCACTTTTCGCACTTGCGTTAGTGTTGAAAAACCACTTTTCGCACTTGTGTTGGTGCAGGAAACCACTTTTGAACTTGCATTAGTGTGGAAAAAACACTTTTTGCACTTGGGATAGTGTTGAAAAACCACTTTTCGCACGTGTGTTAGTGTTGAAAAACCACTTTTCGCACTTGTGTTGGTGCAGGAAACCACTTTTGCACTTGTATTAGTGTGGAAAAAACACTTTTTGCACTTGTGATAGTGTTGAAAAACCACTTTTCGCACTTGTGTTAGTGTTGAAAAACCACTTTTCGCACTTGTGTTAGTGTTGAAAAACCACTTTTCGCACTTGTGTTGGTGCAGGAAACCACTTTTGCACTTGTATTAGTGTGGAAAAAACACTTTTTGCACTTGTGATAGTGTTGAAAAAACACTTTTCGCACTTGTGTTAGTGTTGAAAAACCACTTTTCGCACTTGTGTTGGTGCAGGAAACCACTTTTGCACTTGTATTAGTGTGGAAAAACCACTTTCGCACTTGTGTTAGTGTTGAAAAAACACTTTTCGCACTTGTGCTGGTGTTGAAAAACCACTTTTCGCACTTGTGTTGGTGCAGGAAACCACTTTTGCACTTGTATTAGTGTGGAAAAAACACTTTTCGCACTTGTGTTAGTGTTGAAAAACCACTTTTCGCACTTGTGTTAGTGTTGAAAAACCACTTTTCGCACTTGTGTTAGTGTTGAAAAACCACTTTTCGCACTTGTGTTGGTGCAGGAAACCACTTTTGCACTTGTATTCGTGTGGGAAAAACACTTTTTGCACTTGTGATAGTGTTGAAAAACCACTTTTCGCACTTGTGTTAGTGTTGAAAAACCACTTTTCGCACTTGTGTTGGTGCAGGAAACCACTTTTGCACTTGTATTAGTGTGGAAAAACCACTTTTCACACTTGTGTTAGTGTTGAAAAACCACTTTCCGCACTTGTGTTGGTGCAGGAAACCACTTTTGCACTTGTATTAGTCTGGAAAAACCACTTTTTGCACTTGTGATAGTGTTGAAAAACCACTTTTCGCACTTGTGTTAGTGTTGAAAAACCACTTTTTGCACTTGTGTTAGTGTTGAAAAACCACTTTTCACACTTGTGATAGTGTTGAAAAACCACTTTTCGCACTTGTGTTGGTGCAGGAAACCACTTTTGAACTTGTATTAGTGTGGAAAAAACACTTTTTGCACTTGAGATAGTGTTGAAAAACCACTTTTCACACGTGTGTTAGTGTTGAAAAACCACTTTTCGCACTTGTGTTGGTGCAGGAAACCACTTTTGCACTTGTATTAGTGTGGAAAAAACACTTTTTGCACTTGTGATAGTGTTGAAAAACCACTTTTCGCACTTGTGTTAGTGTTGAAAAACCACTTTTCGCACTTGCGTTAGTGTTGAAAAACCACTTTTCGCACTTGTGTTGGTGCAGGAAACCACTTTTGCACTTGTATTAGTGTGGAAAAAACACTTTTCACACTTGTGTTAGTGTTGAAAAAACACTTTTCGCACTTGTGCTGGTGTTGAAAAACCACTTTTCGCACTTGTGTTGGTGCAGGAAACCACTTTTGCACTTGTATTAGTGTGGAAAAAACACTTTTCGCACTTGTGTTAGTGTTGAAAAACCACTTTTCGCACTTGTGTTAGTGTTGAAAACCACTTTTCGCACTTGTGTTGGTGTTGAAAAACCACTTTTCGCACTTGTGTTAGTGTTGAAAAACCACTTTTTGCACTTGTGTTAGTGTTGAAAAACCACTTTTCACACTTGTGATAGTGTTGAAAAACCACTTTTCGCACTTGTGTTGGTGCAGGAAACCACTTTTGAACTTGTATTAGTGTGGAAAAAACACTTTTTGCACTTGAGATAGTGTTGAAAAACCACTTTTCACACGTGTGTTAGTGTTGAAAAACCACTTTTCGCACTTGTGTTGGTGCAGGAAACCACTTTTGCACTTGTATTAGTGTGGAAAAAACACTTTTTGCACTTGTGTTAGTGTTGAAAAACCACTTTTCGCACTTGTGTTAGTGTTGAAAAACCACTTTTCGCACTTGCGTTAGTGTTGAAAAACCACTTTTCGCACTTGTGTTGGTGCAGGAAACCACTTTTGCACTTGTATTAGTGTGGAAAAAACACTTTTCACACTTGTGTTAGTGTTGAAAAAACACTTTTCGCACTTGTGCTGGTGTTGAAAAACCACTTTTCGCACTTGTGTTGGTGCAGGAAACCACTTTTGCACTTGTATTAGTGTGGAAAAAACACTTTTCGCACTTGTGTTAGTGTTGAAAAACCACTTTTCGCACTTGTGTTAGTGTTGAAAAACCACTTTTCGCACTTGTGTTGGTGCAGGAAACCACTTTTGCACTTGTATTCGTGTGGAAAAAACACTTGTTGCACTTGTGATAGTGTTGAAAAACCACTTTTCGCACTTGTGTTAGTGTTGAAAAACCACTTTTCGCACTTGTGTTGGTGCAGGAAACCACTTTTGCACTTGTATTAGTGTGGAAAAAACACTTTTTGCACTTGTGATAGTGTTGAAAAACCACTTTTCGCACTTGTGTTAGTGTTGAAAAACCACTTTTCGCACTTGCGTTAGTGTTGAAAAACCACTTTTCGCACTTGTGTTGGTGCAGGAAACCACTTTTGCACTTGTATTAGTGTGGAAAAAACACTTTTCACACTTGTGTTAGTGTTGAAAAAACACTTTTCGCACTTGTGCTGGTGTTGAAAAACCACTTTTCGCACTTGTGTTGGTGCAGGAAACCACTTTTGCACTTGTATTAGTGTGGAAAAAACACTTTTCGCACTTGTGTTAGTGTTGAAAAACCACTTTTCGCACTTGTGTTAGTGTTGAAAAACCACTTTTCGCACTTGTGTTGGTGCAGGAAACCACTTTTGCACTTGTATTCGTGTGGAAAAAACACTTTTTGCACTTGTGATAGTGTTGAAAAACCACTTTTCGCACTTGTGTTAGTGTTGAAAAACCACTTTTCGCACTTGTGTTGGTGCAGGAAACCACTTTTGCACTTGTATTAGTGTGGAAAAACCACTTTTCGCACTTGTGTTAGTGTTTAAAAACCACTTTTCGCACTTGTGTTGGTGCAGGAAACCACTTTTGCTCTTGTATTAGTCTGGAAAAACCACTTTTTGCACTTGTGATAGTGTTGAAAAACCACTTTTCACACTTGTGTTAGTGTTGAAAAACCACTTTTCGCACTTGTGTTAGTGTTGAAAAACCACTTTTCGCACTTGTGTTGGTGCAGGAAACCACTTTTGCACTTGTATTAGTGTGGAAAAAACACTTTTTGCACTTGTGTTAGTGTTGAAAAACCAATTTTCGCACTTGTGTTAGTGTTGAAAAACCACTTTTCGCACTTGTGTTGGTGCAGGAAACCACTTTTGCACTTGTATTAGTGTGGAAAAACCACTTTTCGCACTTGCGTTAGTGTTGAAAAACCACTTTTCGCACTTGTGTTAGTGTTGAAAAACCACTTTTCGCACTTGTGTTGGTGCAGGAAACCACTTTTGCACTTGTATTAGTGTGGAAAAAATACTTTTTGCTCTTGTGATAGTGTTGAAAAACCACTTTTCGCACTTGTGTTAGTGTTGAAAAACCACTTTTCGCACTTGTGTTAGTGTTGAAAAACCACTTTTCGCACTTGTGTTGGTGCAGGAAACCACTTTTGCACTTGTATTAGTGTGGAAAAAACACTTTTTGCACTTGTGTTAGTGTTGAAAAACCACTTTTCGCACTTGTGTTAGTGTTGAAAAACCACTTTTCGCACTTGTGTTGGTGCAGGAAACCACTTTTGCACTTGTATTAGTGTGGAAAAACCACTTTTCGCACTTGTGTTAGTGTTGAAAAACCACTTTTCGCACTTGTGTTAGTGTTGAAAAACCACTTTTCACACTTGTGTTAGTGTTGAAAAACCACTTTTCGCACTTGTGTTGGTGCAGGAAACCACTTTTGCACTTGTATTAGTGTGGAAAAAACACTTTTCGCATTTGTATTAGTGTGGAAAAAACACTTTTCGCACTTGTGTGTGTTGAAAAACCACTTTTCGCACTTGTGTTAGTGTTGAAAAACCACTTTTCACACTTGTGTTGGTGCAGGAAACCACTTTTGCACTTGTATTAGTGTGGAAAAACACTTTTTGCACTTGTGATAGTGTTGAAAAACCACTTTTCGCACTTGTGTTAGTGTTGAAAAACCACTTTTCGCACTTGTGTTGGTGCAGGAAACCACTTTTGCACTTGTATTAGTGTGGAAAAACCACTTTTCGCACTTGTATTAGTGTTGAAAAACCACTTTTCGCACTTGTGTTAGTGTTGAAAAAACACTTTTCGCACTTATGTTGGTGCAGGAAACCACTTTTGCACTTGTATGAGTGTGGAAAAAACACTTTTCGCACTTGTGTTAGTGTTGAAAAAACACTTTCGCACTTGTGTTAGTGTTGAAAAACCACTTTTCGCACTTGTGTTAGTGTTGAAAAAACACTTTTCGCACTTGTGTTAGTGTTGAAAAACCACTTTTCGCACTTGTGTTGGTGCAGGAAACCACTTTTGCACTTGTATTAGTGTGGAAAAACCACTTTCACACTTGTGTTAGTGTTGAAAAAACACTTTTCGCACTTGTGCTGGTGTTGAAAAACCACTTTTCGCACTTGTGTTGGTGCAGGAAACCACTTTTGCACTTGTATTAGTGTGGAAAAAACACTTTTCGCACTTGTGTTAGTGTTGAAAAACCACTTTTCGCACTTGTGTTAGTGTTGAAAAACCACTTTTCGCACTTGTGTTAGTGTTGAAAAACCACTTTTCGCACTTGTGTTGGTGCAGAAAACCACTTTTGCACTTGTATTCGTGTGGGAAAAACACTTTTTGCCCTTGTGATAGTGTTGAAAAACCACTTTTCGCACTTGTGTTAGTGTTGAAAAACCACTTTTCGAACTTGTGTTGGTGCAGGAAACCACTTTTGCACTCGTATTAGTGTGGAAAAACCACTTTTCGCACTTGTGTTAGTGTTGAAAAACCACTTTTCGCACTTGTGTTGGTGCAGGAAACCACTTTTGCACTTGTATTAGTCTGGAAAAACCACTTTTTGCACTTGTGATAGTGTTGAAAAACCACTTTTCGCACTTGTGTTAGTGTTGAAAAACCACTTTTTGCACTTGTGTTAGTGTTGAAAAACCACTTTTCACACTTGTGATAGTGTTGAAAAACCACTTTTCGCACTTGTGTTGGTGCAGGAAACCACTTTTGAACTTGCATTAGTGTGGAAAAAACACTTTTTGCACTTGAGATAGTGTTGAAAAACCACTTTTCGCACGTGTGTTAGTGTTGAAAAACCACTTTTCGCAATTGTGTTGGTGCAGGAAACCACTTTTGCACTTGTATTAGTGTGGAAAAACACTTTTTGCACTTGTGATAGTGTTGAAAAACCACTTTTCGCACTTGTGTTAGTGTTGAAAAACCACTTTTCGCACTTGTGTTAGTGTTGAAAAACCACTTTTCGCACTTGTGTTGGTGCAGGAAACCACTTTTGCACTTGTATTAGTGTGGAAAAAACACTTTTTGCACTTGTGATAGTGTTGAAAAAACACTTTTCGCACTTGTGTTAGTGTTGAAAAACCACTTTTCGCACTTGTGTTGGTGCAGGGAAACCACTTTTGCACTTGTATTAGTGTGGAAAAACCACTTTCGCACTTGTGTTAGTGTTGAAAAAACACTTTTCGCACTTGTGCTGGTGTTGAAAAACCACTTTTCGCACTTGTGTTGGTGCAGGAAACCACTTTTGCACTTGTATTAGTGTGGAAAAAACACTTTTCGCACTTGTGTTAGTGTTGAAAAACCACTTTTCGCACTTGTGTTAGTGTTGAAAAACCACTTTTCGCACTTGTGTTAGTGTTGAAAAACCACTTTTCGCACTTGTGTTGGTGCAGGAAACCACTTTTGCACTTGTATTCGTGTGGGAAAAACACTTTTTGCACTTGTGATAGTGTTGAAAAACCACTTTTCGCACTTGTGTTAGTGTTGAAAAACCACTTTTCGCACTTGTGTTGGTGCAGGAAACCACTTTTGCACTTGTATTAGTGTGGAAAAACCACTTTTCACACTTGTGTTAGTGTTGAAAAACCACTTTCCGCACTTGTGTTGGTGCAGGAAACCACTTTTGCACTTGTATTAGTCTGGAAAAACCACTTTTTGCACTTGTGATAGTGTTGAAAAACCACTTTTCGCACTTGTGTTAGTGTTGAAAAACCACTTTTTGCACTTGTGTTAGTGTTGAAAAACCACTTTTCACACTTGTGATAGTGTTGAAAAACCACTTTTCGCACTTGTGTTGGTGCAGGAAACCACTTTTGAACTTGTATTAGTGTGGAAAAAACACTTTTTGCACTTGAGATAGTGTTGAAAAACCACTTTTCACACGTGTGTTAGTGTTGAAAAACCACTTTTCGCACTTGTGTTGGTGCAGGAAACCACTTTTGCACTTGTATTAGTGTGGAAAAAACACTTTTTGCACTTGTGATAGTGTTGAAAAACCACTTTCCGCACTTGTGTTAGTGTTGAAAAACCACTTTTCGCACTTGCGTTAGTGTTGAAAAACCACTTTTCGCACTTGTGTTGGTGCAGGAAACCACTTTTGCACTTGTATTAGTGTGGAAAAAACACTTTTCACACTTGTGTTAGTGTTGAAAAAACACTTTTCGCACTTGTGCTGGTGTTGAAAAACCACTTTTCGCACTTGTGTTGGTGCAGGAAACCACTTTTGCACTTGTATTAGTGTGGAAAAAACACTTTTCGCACTTGTGTTAGTGTTGAAAAACCACTTTTCGCACTTGTGTTAGTGTTGAAAAACCACTTTTCGCACTTGTGTTGGTGTTGAAAAACCACTTTTCGCACTTGTGTTAGTGTTGAAAAACCACTTTTTGCACTTGTGTTAGTGTTGAAAAACCACTTTTCACACTTGTGATAGTGTTGAAAAACCACTTTTCGCACTTGTGTTGGTGCAGGAAACCACTTTTGAACTTGTATTAGTGTGGAAAAAACACTTTTTGCACTTGAGATAGTGTTGAAAAACCACTTTTCACACGTGTGTTAGTGTTGAAAAACCACTTTTCGCACTTGTGTTGGTGCAGGAAACCACTTTTGCACTTGTATTAGTGTGGAAAAAACACTTTTTGCACTTGTGATAGTGTTGAAAAACCACTTTTCGCACTTGTGTTAGTGTTGAAAAACCACTTTTCGCACTTGCGTTAGTGTTGAAAAACCACTTTTCGCACTTGTGTTGGTGCAGGAAACCACTTTTGCACTTATATTAGTGTGGAAAAAACACTTTTCACACTTGTGTTAGTGTTGAAAAACCACTTTTCGCACTTGTGCTGGTGTTGAAAAACCACTTTTCGCACTTGTGTTGGTGCAGGAAACCACTTTTGCACTTGTATTAGTGTGGAAAAAACACTTTTCGCACTTGTGTTAGTGTTGAAAAACCACTTTTCGCACTTGTGTTAGTGTTGAAAAACCACTTTTCGCACTTGTGTTGGTGCAGGAAACCACTTTTGCACTTGTATTCGTGTGGAAAAAACACTTTTTGCACTTGTGATAGTGTTGAAAAACCACTTTTCGCACTTGTGTTAGTGTTGAAAAACCACTTTTCGCACTTGTGTTGGTGCAGGAAACCACTTTTGCACTTGTATTAGTGTGGAAAAAACACTTTTTGCACTTGTGATAGTGTTGAAAAACCACTTTTCGCACTTGTGTTAGTGTTGAAAAACCACTTTTCGCACTTGCGTTAGTGTTGAAAAACCACTTTTCGCACTTGTGTTGGTGCAGGAAACCACTTTTGCACTTGTATTAGTGTGGAAAAAACACTTTTCACACTTGTGTTAGTGTTGAAAAAACACTTTTCGCACTTGTGCTGGTGTTGAAAAACCACTTTTCGCACTTGTGTTGGTGCAGGAAACCACTTTTGCACTTGTATTAGTGTGGAAAAAACACTTTTCGCACTTGTGTTAGTGTTGAAAAAACACTTTTCGCACTTGTGTTAGTGTTGAAAAACCACTTTTCGCACTTGTGTTGGTGTTGAAAAACCACTTTTCGCACTTGTGTTAGTGTTGAAAAACCACTTTTTGCACTTGTGTTAGTGTTGAAAAACCACTTTTCACACTTGTGATAGTGTTGAAAAACCACTTTTCGCACTTGTGTTGGTGCAGGAAACCACTTTTGAACTTGTATTAGTGTGGAAAAAACACTTTTTGCACTTGAGATAGTGTTGAAAAACCACTTTTCACACGTGTGTTAGTGTTGAAAAACCACTTTTCGCACTTGTGTTGGTGCAGGAAACCACTTTTGCACTTGTATTAGTGTGGAAAAAACACTTTTTGCACTTGTGATAGTGTTGAAAAACCACTTTTCGCACTTGTGTTAGTGTTGAAAAACCACTTTTCGCACTTGCGTTAGTGTTGAAAAACCACTTTTCGCACTTGTGTTGGTGCAGGAAACCACTTTTGCACTTATATTAGTGTGGAAAAAACACTTTTCACACTTGTGTTAGTGTTGAAAAACCACTTTTCGCACTTGTGCTGGTGTTGAAAAACCACTTTTCGCACTTGTGTTGGTGCAGGAAACCACTTTTGCACTTGTATTAGTGTGGAAAAAGCACTTTTCGCACTTGTGTTAGTGTTGAAAAACCACTTTTCGCACTTGTGTTAGTGTTGAAAAACCACTTTTCGCACTTGTGTTGGTGCAGGAAACCACTTTTGCACTTGTATTCGTGTGGAAAAAACACTTTTTGCACTTGTGATAGTGTTGAAAAACCACTTTTCGCACTTGTGTTAGTGTTGAAAAACCACTTTTTGCACTTGTGTTGGTGCAGGAAACCACTTTTGCACTTGTATTAGTGTGGAAAAAACACTTTTTGCACTTGTGATAGTGTTGAAAAACCACTTTTCGCACTTGTGTTAGTGTTGAAAAACCACTTTTCGCACTTGCGTTAGTGTTGAAAAACCACTTTTCGCACTTGTGTTGGTGCAGGAAACCACTTTTGCACTTGTATTAGTGTGGAAAAAACACTTTTCACACTTGTGTTAGTGTTGAAAAAACACTTTTCGCACTTGTGCTGGTGTTGAAAAACCACTTTTCGCACTTGTGTTGGTGCAGGAAACCACTTTTGCACATGTATTAGTGTGGAAAAAACACTTTTCGCACTTGTGTTAGTGTTGAAAAACCACTTTTCGCACTTGTGTTAGTGTTGAAAAACCACTTTTCGCACTTGTGTTGGTGCAGGAAACCACTTTTGCACTTGTATTCGTGTGGAAAAAACACTTTTTGCACTTGTGATAGTGTTGAAAAACCACTTTTCGCACTTGTGTTAGTGTTGAAAAACCACTTTTCGCACTTGTGTTGGTGCAGGAAACCACTTTTGCACTTGTATTAGTGTGGAAAAACCACTTTTCGCACTTGTGTTTAGTGTTTAAAAACCACTTTTCGCACTTGTGTTGGTGCAGGAAACCACTTTTGCTCTTGTATTAGTCTGGAAAAACCACTTTTTGCACTTGTGATAGTGTTGAAAAACCACTTTTCACACTTGTGTTAGTGTTGAAAAACCACTTTTCGCACTTGTGTTAGTGTTGAAAAACCACTTTTCGCACTTGTGTTGGTGCAGGAAACCACTTTTGCACTTGTATTAGTGTGGAAAAAACACTTTTTGCACTTGTGTTAGTGTTGAAAAACCAATTTTCGCACTTGTGTTAGTGTTGAAAAACCACTTTTCGCACTTGTGTTGGTGCAGGAAACCACTTTTGCACTTGTATTAGTGTGGCAAAACCACTTTTCGCACTTGCGTTAGTGTTGAAAAACCACTTTTCGCACTTGTGTTAGTGTTGAAAAACCACTTTTCGCACTTGTGTTGGTGCAGGAAACCACTTTTGCACTTGTATTAGTGTGGAAAAAATACTTTTTGCTCTTGTGATAGTGTTGAAAAACCACTTTTCGCACTTGTGTTAGTGTTGAAAAACCACTTTTCGCAATTGTGTTAGTGTTGAAAAACCACTTTTCGCACTTGTGTTGGTGCAGGAAACCACTTTTGCACTTGTATTAGTGTGGAAAAAACACTTTTTGCACTTGTGTTAGTGTTGAAAAACCACTTTTCGCACTTGTGTTAGTGTTGAAAAACCACTTTTCGCACTTGTGTTGGTGCAGGAAACCACTTTTGCACTTGTATTAGTGTGGAAAAACCACTTTTCGCACTTGTGTTAGTGTTGAAAAACCACTTTTCGCACTTGTGTTAGTGTTGAAAAACCACTTTTCGCACTTGTGTTGGTGCAGGAAACCACTTTTGCACTTGTATTCGTGTGGAAAAAACACTTTTTGCACTTGTGATAGTGTTGAAAAACCACTTTTCGCACTTGTGTTAGTGTTGAAAAACCACTTTTCGCACTTGTGTTGGTGCAGGAAACCACTTTTGCACTTGTATTAGTGTGGAAAAAACACTTTTTGCACTTGTGATAGTGTTGAAAAACCACTTTTCGCTCTTGTGTTAGTGTTGAAAAACCACTTTTCGCACTTGCGTTAGTGTTGAAAAACCACTTTTCGCACTTGTGTTGGTGCAGGAAACCACTTTTGCACTTGTATTAGTGTGGAAAAAACACTTTTCACACTTGTGTTAGTGTTGAAAAAACACTTTTCGCACTTGTGCTGGTGTTGAAAAACCACTTTTCGCACTTGTGTTGGTGCAGGAAACCACTTTTGCACTTTTATTAGTGTGGAAAAAACACTTTTCGCACTTGTGTTAGTGTTGAAAAACCACTTTTCGCACTTGTGTTAGTGTTGAAAAACCACTTTTCGCACTTGTGTTGGTGTTGAAAAACCACTTTTCGCACTTGTGTTAGTGTTGAAAAACCACTTTTTGCACTTGTGTTAGTGTTGAAAAACCACTTTTCACACTTGTGATAGTGTTGAAAAACCACTTTTCGCACTTGTGTTGGTGCAGGAAACCACTTTTGAACTTGTATTAGTGTGGAAAAAACACTTTTTGCACTTGAGATAGTGTTGAAAAACCACTTTTCACACGTGTGTTAGTGTTGAAAAACCACTTTTCGCACTTGTGTTGGTGCAGGAAACCACTTTTGCACTTGTGTTAGTGTGGAAAAAACACTTTTTGCACTTGTGATAGTGTTGAAAAACCACTTTTCGCACTTGTGTTAGTGTTGAAAAACCACTTTTCGCACTTGCGTTAGTGTTGAAAAACCACTTTTCGCACTTGTGTTGGTGCAGGAAACCACTTTTGCACTTATATTAGTGTGGAAAAAACACTTTTCACACTTGTGTTAGTGTTGAAAAACCACTTTTCGCACTTGTGCTGGTGTTGAAAAACCACTTTTCGCACTTGTGTTGGTGCAGGAAACCACTTTTGCACTTGTATTAGTGTGGAAAAAACACTTTTCGCACTTGTGTTAGTGTTGAAAAACCACTTTTCGCACTTGTGTTAGTGTTGAAAAACCACTTTTCGCACTTGTGTTGGTGCAGGAAACCACTTTTGCACTTGTATTCGTGTGGAAAAAACACTTTTTGCACTTGTGATAGTGTTGAAAAACCACTTTTCGCACTTGTGTTAGTGTTGAAAAACCACTTTTTGCACTTGTGTTGGTGCAGGAAACCACTTTTGCACTTGTATTAGTGTGGAAAAAACACTTTTTGCACTTGTGATAGTGTTGAAAAACCACTTTTCGCACTTGTGTTAGTGTTGAAAAACCACTTTTCGCACTTGCGTTAGTGTTGAAAAACCACTTTTCGCACTTGTGTTGGTGCAGGAAACCACTTTTGCACTTGTATTAGTGTGGAAAAAACACTTTTCACACTTGTGTTAGTGTTGAAAAAACACTTTTCGCACTTGTGCTGGTGTTGAAAAACCACTTTTCGCACTTGTGTTGGTGCAGGAAACCACTTTTGCACTTGTATTAGTGTGGAAAAAACACTTTTCGCACTTGTGTTAGTGTTGAAAAACCACTTTTCGCACTTGTGTTAGTGTTGAAAAACCACTTTTCGCACTTGTGTTGGTGCAGGAAACCACTTTTGCACTTGTATTCGTGTGGAAAAAACACTTTTTGCACTTGTGATAGTGTTAAAAAACCACTTTTCGCACTTGTGTTAGTGTTGAAAAACCACTTTTCGCACTTGTGTTGGTGCAGGAAACCACTTTTGCACATGTATTAGTGTGGAAAAAACACTTTTCGCACTTGTGTTAGTGTTGAAAAACCACTTTTCGCACTTGTGTTAGTGTTGAAAAACCACTTTTCGCACTTGTGTTGGTGCAGGAAACCACTTTTGCACTTGTATTCGTGTGGAAAAAACACTTTTTGCACTTGTGATAGTGTTGAAAAACCACTTTTCGCACTTGTGTTAGTGTTGAAAAACCACTTTTCGCACTTGTGTTGGTGCAGGAAACCACTTTTGCACTTGTATTAGTGTGGAAAAACCACTTTTCGCACTTGTGTTAGTGTTTAAAAACCACTTTTCGCACTTGTGTTGGTGCAGGAAACCACTTTTGCTCTTGTATTAGTCTGGAAAAACCACTTTTCGCACTTGTGTTAGTGTTGAAAAACCACTTTTCGCACTTGTGTTGGTGCAGGAAACCACTTTTGCACTTGTATTAGTGTGGAAAAAACACTTTTTGCACTTGTGATAGTGTTGAAAAACCACTTTTCGCTCTTGTGTTAGTGTTGAAAAACCACTTTTCGCACTTGCGTTAGTGTTGAAAAACCACTTTTCGCACTTGTGTTGGTGCAGGAAACCACTTTTGCACTTGTATTAGTGTGGAAAAAACACTTTTCACACTTGTGTTAGTGTTGAAAAAACACTTTTCGCACTTGTGCTGGTGTTGAAAAACCACTTTTCGCACTTGTGTTGGTGCAGGAAACCACTTTTGCACTTTTATTAGTGTGGAAAAAACACTTTTCGCACTTGTGTTAGTGTTGAAAAACCACTTTTCGCACTTGTGTTAGTGTTGAAAAACCACTTTTCGCACTTGTGTTGGTGTTGAAAAACCACTTTTCGCACTTGTGTTAGTGTTGAAAAACCACTTTTTGCACTTGTGTTAGTGTTGAAAAACCACTTTTCACACTTGTGATAGTGTTGAAAAACCACTTTTCGCACTTGTGTTGGTGCAGGAAACCACTTTTGAACTTGTATTAGTGTGGAAAAAACACTTTTTGCACTTGAGATAGTGTTGAAAAACCACTTTTCACACGTGTGTTAGTGTTGAAAAACCACTTTTCGCACTTGTGTTGGTGCAGGAAACCACTTTTGCACTTGTGTTAGTGTGGAAAAAACACTTTTTGCACTTGTGATAGTGTTGAAAAACCACTTTTCGCACTTGTGTTAGTGTTGAAAAACCACTTTTCGCACTTGCGTTAGTGTTGAAAAACCACTTTTCGCACTTGTGTTGGTGCAGGAAACCACTTTTGCACTTATATTAGTGTGGAAAAAACACTTTTCACACTTGTGTTAGTGTTGAAAAACCACTTTTCGCACTTGTGCTGGTGTTGAAAAACCACTTTTCGCACTTGTGTTGGTGCAGGAAACCACTTTTGCACTTGTATTAGTGTGGAAAAAACACTTTTCGCACTTGTGTTAGTGTTGAAAAACCACTTTTCGCACTTGTGTTAGTGTTGAAAAACCACTTTTCGCACTTGTGTTGGTGCAGGAAACCACTTTTGCACTTGTATTCGTGTGGAAAAAACACTTTTTGCACTTGTGATAGTGTTGAAAAACCACTTTTCGCACTTGTGTTAGTGTTGAAAAACCACTTTTTGCACTTGTGTTGGTGCAGGAAACCACTTTTGCACTTGTATTAGTGTGGAAAAAACACTTTTTGCACTTGTGATAGTGTTGAAAAACCACTTTTCGCACTTGTGTTAGTGTTGAAAAACCACTTTTCGCACTTGCGTTAGTGTTGAAAAACCACTTTTCGCACTTGTGTTGGTGCAGGAAACCACTTTTGCACTTGTATTAGTGTGGAAAAAACACTTTTCACACTTGTGTTAGTGTTGAAAAAACACTTTTCGCACTTGTGCTGGTGTTGAAAAACCACTTTTCGCACTTGTGTTGGTGCAGGAAACCACTTTTGCACTTGTATTAGTGTGGAAAAAACACTTTTCGCACTTGTGTTAGTGTTGAAAAACCACTTTTCGCACTTGTGTTAGTGTTGAAAAACCACTTTTCGCACTTGTGTTGGTGCAGGAAACCACTTTTGCACTTGTATTCGTGTGGAAAAAACACTTTTTGCACTTGTGATAGTGTTAAAAAACCACTTTTCGCACTTGTGTTAGTGTTGAAAAACCACTTTTCGCACTTGTGTTGGTGCAGGAAACCACTTTTGCACTTGTATTAGTGTGGAAAAACCACTTTTCGCACTTGTGTTAGTGTTTAAAAACCACTTTTCGCACTTGTGTTGGTGCAGGAAACCACTTTTACTCTTGTATTAGTCTGGAAAAACCACTTTTTGCACTTGTGATAGTGTTGAAAAACCACTTTTCACACTTGTGTTAGTGTTGAAAAACCACTTTTCGCACTTGTGTTAGTGTTGAAAAACCACTTTTCGCACTTGTGTTGGTGCAGGAAACCACTTTTGCACTTGTATTAGTGTGGAAAAAACACTTTTTGCACTTGTGTTAGTGTTGAAAAACCAATTTTCGCACTTGTGTTAGTGTTGAAAAACCACTTTTCGCACTTGTGTTGGTGCAGGAAACCACTTTTGCACTTGTATTAGTGTGGAAAAACCACTTTTCGCACTTGCGTTAGTGTTGAAAAACCACTTTTCGCACTTGTGTTAGTGTTGAAAAACCACTTTTCGCACTTGTGTTGGTGCAGGAAACCACTTTTGCACTTGTATTAGTGTGGAAAAAATACTTTTTGCTCTTGTGATAGTGTTGAAAAACCACTTTTCGCACTTGTGTTAGTGTTGAAAAACCACTTTTCGCACTTGTGTTAGTGTTGAAAAACCACTTTTCGCACTTGTGTTGGTGCAGGAAACCACTTTTGCACTTGTATTAGTGTGGAAAAAACACTTTTTGCACTTGTGTTAGTGTTGAAAAACCACTTTTCGCACTTGTGTTAGTGTTGAAAAACCACTTTTCGCACTTGTGTTGGTGCAGGAAACCACTTTTGCACTTGTATTAGTGTGGAAAAACCACTTTTCGCACTTGTGTTAGTGTTGAAAAACCACTTTTCGCACTTGTGTTAGTGTTGAAAAACCACTTTTCACACTTGTGTTAGTGTTGAAAAACCACTTTTCGCACTTGTGTTGGTGCAGGAAACCACTTTTGCACTTGTATTAGTGTGGAAAAAACACTTTTCGCATTTGTATTAGTGTGGAAAAAACACTTTTCGCACTTGTGTGTGTTGAAAAACCACTTTTCGCACTTGTGTTAGTGTTGAAAAACCACTTTTCACACTTGTGTTGGTGCAGGAAACCACTTTTGCACTTGTATTAGTGTGGAAAAAACACTTTTTGCACTTGTGATAGTGTTGAAAAACCACTTTTCGCACTTGTGTTAGTGTTGAAAAACCACTTTTCGCACTTGTGTTGGTGCAGGAAACCACTTTTGCACTTGTATTAGTGTGGAAAAACCACTTTTCGCACTTGTATTAGTGTTGAAAAACCACTTTTCGCACTTGTGTTAGTGTTGAAAAAACACTTTTCGCACTTATGTTGGTGCAGGAAACCACTTTTGCACTTGTATGAGTGTGGAAAAAACACTTTTCGCACTTGTGTTAGTGTTGAAAAAACACTTTCGCACTTGTGTTAGTGTTGAAAAACCACTTTTCGCACTTGTGTTAGTGTTGAAAAACCACTTTTCGCACTTGTGTTAGTGTTGAAAACCACTTTTCGCACTTGTGTTGGTGCAGGTAACCACTTTTGCATTTGTATTAGTGTGAAAAAAACACTTTTCGCACTTGTGTTAGTGTTGAAAAACCACTTTTCGCACTTGTATTATTGTGGAAAAAACACTTTTCGCACTTGTGTTGGTGCAGGAAACCACTTTTACACTTGTATTAGTGTGGAAAAAACACTTTTTGCACTTGTGATAGTGTTGAAAAACCACTTTTCGCACTTGTGTTAGTGTTGAAAAACCACTTTTCGCACTTGTGTTGGTGCAGGAAACCACTTTTGCACTTGCATTAGTGTGGAAAAAACACTTTTCGCACTTGTGTTAGTGTTGAAAAACCACTTTTCGCACTTGTGTTCGTGCAGGAAACCACTTTTGCACTTGTATTAGTGTGGAAAAAACACTTTTTGCACTTGTGATAGTGTTGAAAAACCACTTTTCGCACTTGTGTTAGTGTTGAAAAACCACTTTTTTTCACTTGTGTTAGTGTTGAAAAAACACTTTTCGCACTTGTGCTGGTGTTGAAAAACCACTTTTCGCACTTGTGTTGGTGCAGGAAACCACTTTTGCACTTGTATTAGTGTGGAAAAAACACTTTTCGCACTTGTGTTAGTGTGGAAAAAACACTTTTCGCACTTGTGTTAGTGTTGAAAAACCACTTTTCGCACTTGTGTTAGTGTTGAAAAACCACTTTTCGCACTTGTGTTGGTGCAGGAAACCACTTTTGCACTTGTATTCGTGTGGAAAAAACACTTTTTGCACTTGTGATAGTGTTGAAAAACCACTTTTCGCACTTGTGTTAGTGTTGAAAAACCACTTTTCGCACTTGTGTTGGTGCAGGAAACCACTTTTGCACTTGTATTAGTGTGGAAAAACCACTTTTCGCACTTGTGTTAGTGTTGAAAAACCACTTTTCGCACTTGTGTTGGTGCAGGAAACCACTTTTGCTCTTGTATTAGTCTGGAAAAACCACTTTTTGCACTTGTGATAGTGTTGAAAAACCACTTTTCGCACTTGTGTTAGTGTTGAAAAACCACTTTTCGCACTTGTGTTGGTGCAGGAAACCACTTTTGCACTTGTATTAGTGTGGAAAAAATACTTTTTGCTCTTGTGATAGTGTTGAAAAACCACTTTTCGCACTTGTGTTAGTGTTGAAAAACCACTTTTCGCACCTGTGTTAGTGTTGAAAAACCACTTTTCGCACTTGTGTTGGTGCAGGAAACCACTTTTGCACTTGTATTAGTGTGGAAAAAACACTTTTTGCACTTGTGTTAGTGTTGAAAAACCACTTTTTGCACTTGTGTTAGTGTTGAAAAACCACTTTTCGCACTTGTGTTGGTGCAGGAAACCACTTTTGCACTTGTATTAGTGTGGAAAAACCACTTTTCGCACTTGTGTTAGTGTTGAAAAACCACTTTTCGCACTTGTGTTAGTGTTGAAAAACCACTTTTCACACTTGTGTTAGTGTTGAAAAACCACTTTTCGCACTTGTGTTGGTGCAGGAAACCACTTTTGCACTTGTATTAGTGTGGAAAAAACACTTTTCGCATTTGTATTAGTGTGGAAAAAACACTTTTCGCACTTGTGTGTGTTGAAAAACCACTTTTCGCACTTGTGTTAGTGTTGAAAAACCACTTTTCACACTTGTGTTGGTGCAGGAAACCACTTTTGCACTTGTATTAGTGTGGAAAAAACACTTTTTGCACTTGTGATAGTGTTGAAAAACCACTTTTCGCACTTGTGTTAGTGTTGAAAAACCACTTTTCGCACTTGTGTTGGTGCAGGAAACCACTTTTGCACTTGTATTAGTGTGGAAAAACCACTTTTCGCACTTGTATTAGTGTTGAAAAACCACTTTTCGCACTTGTGTTAGTGTTGAAAAAACACTTTTCGCACTTATGTTGGTGCAGGAAACCACTTTTGCACTTGTATGAGTGTGGAAAAAACACTTTTCACACTTGTGTTAGTGTTGAAAAAACACTTTCGCACTTGTGTTAGTGTTGAAAAACCACTTTTCGCACTTGTGTTAGTGTTGAAAAACCACTTTTCGCACTTGTGTTAGTGTTGAAAACCACTTTTCGCACTTGTGTTGGTGCAGGTAACCACTTTTGCATTTGTATTAGTGTGAAAAAAACACTTTTCACACTTGTGTTAGTGTTGAAAAACCACTTTTCGCACTTGTATTAGTGTGGAAAAAACACTTTTCGCACTTGTGTTGGTGCAGGAAACCACTTTTGCACTTGTATTAGTGTGGAAAAAACACTTTTTGCACTTGTGATAGTGTTGAAAAACCACTTTTCGCACTTGTGTTAGTGTTGAAAACCACTTTTCGCACTTGTGTTGGTGCAGGAAACCACTTTTGCACTTGCATTAGTGTGGAAAAAACACTTTTCGCACTTGTGTTAGTGTTGAAAAACCACTTTTCGCACTTGTGTTCGTGCAGGAAACCACTTTTGCACTTGTATTAGTGTGGAAAAACCACTTTTCGCACTTGCGTTAGTGTTGAAAAACCACTTTTCGCACTTGTGTTAGTGTTGAAAAACCACTTTTCGCACTTGTGTTGGTGCAGGAAACCAGTTTTGCACTTGTATTAGTGTGGAAAAAATACTTTTTGCTCTTGTGATAGTGTTGAAAAACCACTTTTCGCACTTGTGTTAGTGTTGAAAAACCACTTTTCGCACTTGTGTTAGTGTTGAAAAACCACTTTTCGCACTTGTGTTGGTGCAGGAAACCACTTTTGCACTTGTATTAGTGTGGAAAAAACACTTTTTGCACTTGTGTTAGTGTTGAAAAACCACTTTTCGCACTTGTGTTAGTGTTGAAAAACCACTTTTCGCACTTGTGTTGGTGCAGGAAACCACTTTTGCACTTGTATTAGTGTGGAAAAACCACTTTTCGCACTTGTGTTAGTGTTGAAAAACCACTTTTCGCACTTGTGTTAGTGTTGAAAAACCACTTTTCACACTTGTGTTAGTGTTGAAAAACCACTTTTCGCACTTGTGTTGGTGCAGGAAACCACTTTTGCACTTGTATTAGTGTGGAAAAAACACTTTTCGCATTTGTATTAGTGTGGAAAAAACACTTTTCGCACTTGTGTGTGTTGAAAAACCACTTTTCGCACTTGTGTTAGTGTTGAAAAACCACTTTTCACACTTGTGTTGGTGCAGGAAACCACTTTTGCACTTGTATTAGTGTGGAAAAAACACTTTTTGCACTTGTGATAGTGTTGAAAAACCACTTTTCGCACTTGTGTTAGTGTTGAAAAACCACTTTTCGCACTTGTGTTGGTGCAGGAAACCACTTTTGCACTTGTATTAGTGTGGAAAAACCACTTTTCGCACTTGTATTAGTGTTGAAAAACCACTTTTCGCACTTGTGTTAGTGTTGAAAAAACACTTTTCGCACTTATGTTGGTGCAGGAAACCACTTTTGCACTTGTATGAGTGTGGAAAAAACACTTTTCGCACTTGTGTTAGTGTTGAAAAAACACTTTCGCACTTGTGTTAGTGTTGAAAAACCACTTTTCGCACTTGTGTTAGTGTTGAAAAACCACTTTTCGCACTTGTGTTAGTGTTGAAAACCACTTTTCGCACTTGTGTTGGTGCAGGTAACCACTTTTGCATTTGTATTAGTGTGAAAAAAACACTTTTCGCACTTGTGTTAGTGTTGAAAAACCACTTTTCGCACTTGTATTATTGTGGAAAAAACACTTTTCGCACTTGTGTTGGTGCAGGAAACCACTTTTACACTTGTATTAGTGTGGAAAAAACACTTTTTGCACTTGTGATAGTGTTGAAAAACCACTTTTCGCACTTGTGTTAGTGTTGAAAAACCACTTTTCGCACTTGTGTTGGTGCAGGAAACCACTTTTGCACTTGCATTAGTGTGGAAAAAACACTTTTCGCACTTGTGTTAGTGTTGAAAAACCACTTTTCGCACTTGTGTTCGTGCAGGAAACCACTTTTGCACTTGTATTAGTGTGGAAAAAACACTTTTTGCACTTGTGATAGTGTTGAAAAACCACTTTTCGCACTTGTGTTAGTGTTGAAAAACCACTTTTTTTCACTTGTGTTAGTGTTGAAAAAACACTTTTCGCACTTGTGCTGGTGTTGAAAAACCACTTTTCGCACTTGTGTTGGTGCAGGAAACCACTTTTGCACTTGTATTAGTGTGGAAAAAACACTTTTCGCACTTGTGTTAGTGTGGAAAAAACACTTTTCGCACTTGTGTTAGTGTTGAAAAACCACTTTTCGCACTTGTGTTAGTGTTGAAAAACCACTTTTCGCACTTGTGTTGGTGCAGGAAACCACTTTTGCACTTGTATTCGTGTGGAAAAAACACTTTTTGCACTTGTGATAGTGTTGAAAAACCACTTTTCGCACTTGTGTTAGTGTTGAAAAACCACTTTTCGCACTTGTGTTGGTGCAGGAAACCACTTTTGCACTTGTATTAGTGTGGAAAAACCACTTTTCGCACTTGTGTTAGTGTTGAAAAACCACTTTTCGCACTTGTGTTGGTGCAGGAAACCACTTTTGCTCTTGTATTAGTCTGGAAAAACCACTTTTTGCACTTGTGATAGTGTTGAAAAACCACTTTTCGCACTTGTGTTAGTGTTGAAAAACCACTTTTCGCACTTGTGTTGGTGCAGGAAACCACTTTTGCACTTGTATTAGTGTGGAAAAAATACTTTTTGCTCTTGTGATAGTGTTGAAAAACCACTTTTCGCACTTGTGTTAGTGTTGAAAAACCACTTTTCGCACCTGTGTTAGTGTTGAAAAACCACTTTTCGCACTTGTGTTGGTGCAGGAAACCACTTTTGCACTTGTATTAGTGTGGAAAAAACACTTTTTGCACTTGTGTTAGTGTTGAAAAACCACTTTTTGCACTTGTGTTAGTGTTGAAAAACCACTTTTCGCACTTGTGTTGGTGCAGGAAACCACTTTTGCACTTGTATTAGTGTGGAAAAACCACTTTTCGCACTTGTGTTAGTGTTGAAAAACCACTTTTCGCACTTGTGTTAGTGTTGAAAAACCACTTTTCACACTTGTGTTAGTGTTGAAAAACCACTTTTCGCACTTGTGTTGGTGCAGGAAACCACTTTTGCACTTGTATTAGTGTGGAAAAAACACTTTTCGCATTTGTATTAGTGTGGAAAAAACACTTTTCGCACTTGTGTGTGTTGAAAAACCACTTTTCGCACTTGTGTTAGTGTTGAAAAACCACTTTTCGCACTTGTGTTGGTGCAGGAAACCACTTTTGCACTTGTATTAGTGTGGAAAAAACACTTTTTGCACTTGTGATAGTGTTGAAAAACCACTTTTCGCACTTGTGTTAGTGTTGAAAAACCACTTTTCGCACTTGTGTTGGTGCAGGAAACCACTTTTGCACTTGTATTAGTGTGGAAAAACCACTTTTCGCACTTGTATTAGTGTTGAAAAACCACTTTTCGCACTTGTGTTAGTGTTGAAAAAACACTTTTCGCACTTATGTTGGTGCAGGAAACCACTTTTGCACTTGTATGAGTGTGGAAAAAACACTTTTCACACTTGTGTTAGTGTTGAAAAAACACTTTCGCACTTGTGTTAGTGTTGAAAAACCACTTTTCGCACTTGTGTTAGTGTTGAAAAACCACTTTTCGCACTTGTGTTAGTGTTGAAAACCACTTTTCGCACTTGTGTTGGTGCAGGTAACCACTTTTGCATTTGTATTAGTGTGAAAAAAACACTTTTCACACTTGTGTTAGTGTTGAAAAACCACTTTTCGCACTTGTATTAGTGTGGAAAAAACACTTTTCGCACTTGTGTTGGTGCAGGAAACCACTTTTGCACTTGTATTAGTGTGGAAAAAACACTTTTTGCACTTGTGATAGTGTTGAAAAACCACTTTTCGCACTTGTGTTAGTGTTGAAAAACCACTTTTCGCACTTGTGTTGGTGCAGGAAACCACTTTTGCACTTGCATTAGTGTGGAAAAAACACTTTTCGCACTTGTGTTAGTGTTGAAAAACCACTTTTCGCACTTGTGTTCGTGCAGGAAACCACTTTTGCACTTGTATTAGTGTGGAAAAAACACTTTTTGCACTTGTGATAGTGTTGAAAAACCACTTTTCGCACTTTTGTTAGTGTTGAAAAACCACTTTTCGCACTTGTGTTGGTGCAGGAAACCACTTTTGCACTTGTAATAGTGTTGCAAAACCACTTTTCGCACTTGTGTTAGTGTTGAAAAACCACTTTTCGCACTTGTATTGGACGTTGGTGCAGGAAACCACTTTTCGCACTTGTGTTAGTGTTGAAAAACCACTTTTTGCACTTGTGATAGTGTTGAAAAACCACTTTTCGCACTTGTGTTGGTGCAGGTAACCACTTTTGCATTTGTATTAGTGTGAAAAAAACACTTTTCACACTTGTGTTAGTGTTGAAAAACCACTTTTCGCACTTGTATTAGTGTGGAAAAAACACTTTTCGCACTTGTGTTGGTGCAGGAAACCACTTTTGCACTTGTATGAGTGTGGAAAAAACACTTTTCGCACTTGTGTTAGTGTTGAAAAAACACTTTCGCACTTGTGTTAGTGTGGAAAAAACACTTTTCGCACTTGTGTTGGTGCAGGAAACCACTTTTGCACTTGTATTCGTGTGGGAAAACCACTTTTTGCACTTGTGATAGTGTTGAAAAACCACTTTTCGCACTTATGTTGGTGCAGGAAACCACTTTTGCACTTGTATGAGTGTGGAAAAAACACTTTTTGCACTTGTGATAGTGTTGAAAAACCACTTTTCGCACTTGTGTTGGTGCAGGAAACCACTTTTGCACTTGTATTAGTGTGGAAAAAACACTTTTCGCACTTGTGTTAGTGTTGAAAAACCACTTTTCGCACTTGTGTTAGTGTTGAAAAACCACTTTTCGCACTTGTGTTGGTGCAGGAAACCACTTTTGCACTTGTATTAGTGTGGAAAAAACACTTTTCGCACTTGTGTTAGTGTTGAAAAACCACTTTTCGCACTTGTGTTGGTGCAGCAAACCACTTTTGCACTTGTATTTGTGTGGAAAAAACACTTTTCGCACTTGTGTTAGTGTTGAAAAACCAGTTTTCGCACTTGTGTTAGTGTTGAAAAACCACTTTTCGCACTTGCGTTGGTGCAGGAAACCACTTTTGCACTTGTATTAGAGTGGAAAAAACACTTTTTGCACTTATGATAGTGTTGAAAAACCACTTTTCTCACTTGTGTTAGTGTTGAAAAACCACTTTTCGCACTTGTGTTGGTGCAGGAAACCACTTTTGCACTTGTATTGGTGTGGAAAAACCACTTTTCGCACTTGTATTAGTGTTGAAAAACCACTTTTCGCACTTGTGTTAGTGTTGAAAAAACACTTTTCGCACTTATGTTGGTGCAGGAAACCACTTTTGCACTTGTATGGGTGTGGAAAAAACACTTTTCACACTTGTGTTAGTGTTGAAAAAACACTTTCGCACTTGTGTTAGTGTTGAAAAACCACTTTTCGCACTTGTGTTAGTGTTGAAAAACCACTTTTCGCACTTGTGTTAGTGTTGAAAACCACTTTTCGCACTTGTGTTGGTGCAGGTAACCACTTTTGCATTTGTATTAGTGTGAAAAAAACACTTTTCACACTTGTGTTAGTGTTGAAAAACCACTTTTCGCACTTGTATTAGTGTGGAAAAAACACTTTTCGCACTTGTGTTGGTGCAGGAAACCACTTTTGCACTTGTATTAGTGTGGAAAAAACACTTTTTGCACTTGTGATAGTGTTGAAAAACCACTTTTCGCACTTGTGTTAGTGTTGAAAAACCACTTTTCGCACTTGTGTTGGTGCAGGAAACCACTTTTGCACTTGCATTAGTGTGGAAAAAACACTTTTCGCACTTGTGTTAGTGTTGAAAAACCACTTTTCGCACTTGTGTTCGTGCAGGAAACCACTTTTGCACTTGTATTAGTGTGGAAAAAACACTTTTTGCACTTGTGATAGTGTTGAAAAACCACTTTTCGCACTTTTGTTAGTGTTGAAAAACCACTTTTCGCACTTGTGTTGGTGCAGGAAACCACTTTTGCACTTGTAATAGTGTTGCAAAACCACTTTTCGCACTTGTGTTAGTGTTGAAAAACCACTTTTCGCACTTGTATTGGACGTTGGTGCAGGAAACCACTTTTCGCACTTGTGTTAGTGTTGAAAAACCACTTTTTGCACTTGTGATAGTGTTGAAAAACCACTTTTCGCACTTGTGTTGGTGCAGGAAACCACTTTTGCACTTGTATGAGTGTGGAAAAAACACTTTTCGCACTTGTGTTAGTGTTGAAAAAACACTTTCGCACTTGTGTTAGTGTGGAAAAAACACTTTTCGCACTTGTGTTGGTGCAGGAAACCACTTTTGCACTTGTATTCGTGTGGGAAAACCACTTTTTGCACTTGTGATAGTGTTGAAAAACCACTTTTCGCACTTATGTTGGTGCAGGAAACCACTTTTGCACTTGTATGAGTGTGGAAAAAACACTTTTTGCACTTGTGATAGTGTTGAAAAACCACTTTTCGCACTTGTGTTGGTGCAGGAAACCACTTTTGCACTTGTATTAGTGTGGAAAAAACACTTTTCGCACTTGTGTTAGTGTTGAAAAACCACTTTTCGCACTTGTGTTAGTGTTGAAAAACCACTTTTCGCACTTGTGTTGGTGCAGGAAACCACTTTTGCACTTGTATTAGTGTGGAAAAAACACTTTTCGCACTTGTGTTAGTGTTGAAAAACCACTTTTCGCACTTGTGTTGGTGCAGCAAACCACTTTTGCACTTGTATTTGTGTGGAAAAAACACTTTTCGCACTTGTGTTAGTGTTGAAAAACCAGTTTTCGCACTTGTGTTAGTGTTGAAAAACCACTTTTCGCACTTGCGTTGGTGCAGGAAACCACTTTTGCACTTGTATTAGAGTGGAAAAAACACTTTTTGCACTTATGATAGTGTTGAAAAACCACTTTTCTCACTTGTGTTAGTGTTGAAAAACCACTTTTCGCACTTGTGTTGGTGCAGGAAACCACTTTTGCACTTGTATTGGTGTGGAAAAACCACTTTTCGCACTTGTATTAGTGTTGAAAAACCACTTTTCGCACTTGTGTTAGTGTTGAAAAAACACTTTTCGCACTTATGTTGGTGCAGGAAACCACTTTTGCACTTGTATGGGTGTGGAAAAAACACTTTTCACACTTGTGTTAGTGTTGAAAAAACACTTTCGCACTTGTGTTAGTGTTGAAAAACCACTTTTCGCACTTGTGTTAGTGTTGAAAAACCACTTTTCGCACTTGTGTTAGTGTTGAAAACCACTTTTCGCACTTGTGTTGGTGCAGGTAACCACTTTTGCATTTGTATTAGTGTGAAAAAAACACTTTTCACACTTGTGTTAGTGTTGAAAAACCACTTTTCGCACTTGTATTAGTGTGGAAAAAACACTTTTCGCACTTGTGTTGGTGCAGGAAACCACTTTTGCACTTGTATTCGTGTGGGAAAACCACTTTTTGCACTTGTGATAGTGTTGAAAAACCACTTTTCGCACTTATGTTGGTGCAGGAAACCACTTTTGCACTTGTATGAGTGTGGAAAAAACACTTTTTGCACTTGTGATAGTGTTGAAAAACCACTTTTCGCACTTGTGTTGGTGCAGGAAACCACTTTTGCACTTGTATTAGTGTGGAAAAAACACTTTTCGCACTTGTGTTAGTGTTGAAAAACCACTTTTCGCACTTGTGTTAGTGTTGAAAAACCACTTTTCGCACTTGTGTTGGTGCAGGAAACCACTTTTGCACTTGTATTAGTGTGGAAAAAACACTTTTCGCACTTGTGTTAGTGTTGAAAAACCACTTTTCGCACTTGTGTTGGTGCAGCAAACCACTTTTGCACTTGTATTTGTGTGGAAAAAACACTTTTCGCACTTGTGTTAGTGTTGAAAAACCAGTTTTCGCACTTGTGTTAGTGTTGAAAAACCACTTTTCGCACTTGCGTTGGTGCAGGAAACCACTTTTGCACTTGTATTAGAGTGGAAAAAACACTTTTTGCACTTATGATAGTGTTGAAAAACCACTTTTCTCACTTGTGTTAGTGTTGAAAAACCACTTTTCGCACTTGTGTTGGTGCAGGAAACCACTTTTGCACTTGTATTGGTGTGGAAAAACCACTTTTCGCACTTGTGTTAGTGTTGAAAAACCACTTTTCGCACTTGTGTTAGTGTTGAAAAACCACTTTTCGCACTTGTGTTGGTGCAGGAAACCACTTTTGCACTTGTATTAGTGTGGAAAAAAAACTTTTTGCACTTGTGATAGTGTTGAAAAACCACTTTTCGCACTTGTGTTAGTGTTGAAAAACCACTTTTCGCACTTGTGTTGGTGCAGGAAACCACTTTTGCACTTGTATGAGTGTGGAAAAAACACTTTTCGCACTTGTGTTAGTGTTGAAAAAACACTTTCGCACTTGTGTTAGTGTTGAAAAACCACTTTTCGCACTTGTGTTAGTGTTGAAAAACCACTTTTCGCACTTGTGTTAGTGTTGAAAACCACTTTTCGCACTTGTGTTGGTGCAGGTAACCACTTTTGCATTTGTATTAGTGTGAAAAAAACACTTTTCGCACTTGTGTTAGTGTTGAAAAACCACTTTTCGCACTTGTATTAGTGTGGAAAAAACACTTTTCGCACTTGTGTTGGTGCAGGAAACCACTTTTGCACTTGTATTAGTGTGGAAAAAACACTTTTTGCACTTGTGATAGTGTTGAAAAACCACTTTTCGCACTTGTGTTAGTGTTGAAAAACCACTTTTCGCACTTGTGTTGGTGCAGGAAACCACTTTTGCACTTGCATTAGTGTGGAAAAAACACTTTTCGCACTTGTGTTAGTGTTGAAAAACCACTTTTCGCACTTGTGTTCGTGCAGGAAACCACTTTTGCACTTGTATTAGTGTGGAAAAAACACTTTTTGCACTTGTGATAGTGTTGAAAAACCACTTTTCGCACTTGTGTTAGTGTTGAAAAACCACTTTTCGCACTTGCGTTAGTGTTGAAAAACCACTTTTCGCACTTGTGTTGGTGCAGGAAACCACTTTTGCACTTGTATTAGTGTGGAAAAAACACTTTTCACACTTGTGTTAGTGTTGAAAAAACACTTTTCGCACTTGTGCTGGTGTTGAAAAACCACTTTTCGCACTTGTGTTGGTGCAGGAAACCACTTTTGCACTTGTATTAGTGTGGAAAAAACACTTTTCGCACTTGTGTTAGTGTTGAAAAACCACTTTTCGCACTTGTGTTAGTGTTGAAAAACCACTTTTCGCACTTGTGTTGGTGCAGGAAACCACTTTTGCACTTGTATTAGTGTGGAAAAAACACTTTTTGCACTTGTGATAGTGTTGAAAAACCACTTTTCGCACTTGTGCAGGAAACCACTTTTGCACTTGCATTAGTGTGGAAAAAACACTTTTCGCACTTGTGTTAGTGTTGAAAAACCACTTTTCGCACTTGTGTTCGTGCAGGAAACCACTTTTGCACTTGTATTAGTGTGGAAAAAACACTTTTTGCACTTGTGATAGTGTTGAAAAACCACTTTTCGCACTTGTGTTAGTGTTGAAAAACCACTTTTCGCACTTGCGTTAGTGTTGAAAAACCACTTTTCGCACTTGTGTTGGTGCAGGAAACCACTTTTGCACTTGTATTAGTGTGGAAAAAACACTTTTCACACTTGTGTTAGTGTTGAAAAAACACTTTTCGCACTTGTGCTGGTGTTGAAAAACCACTTTTCGCACTTGTGTTGGTGCAGGAAACCACTTTTGCACTTGTATTAGTGTGGAAAAAACACTTTTCGCACTTGTGTTAGTGTTGAAAAACCACTTTTCGCACTTGTGTTAGTGTTGAAAAACCACTTTTCGCACTTGTGTTGGTGCAGGAAACCACTTTTGCACTTGTATTCGTGTGGAAAAAACACTTTTTGCACTTGTGATAGTGTTGAAAAACCACTTTTCGCACTTGTGTTAGTGTTGAAAAACCACTTTTCGCACTTGTGTTGGTGCAGGAAACCACTTTTGCACTTGTATTAGTGTGGAAAAACCACTTTTCGCACTTGTGTTAGTGTTGAAAAACCACTTTTCGCACTTGTGTTGGTGCAGGAAACCACTTTTGCTCTTGTATTAGTCTGGAAAAACCACTTTTTGCACTTGTGATAGTGTTGAAAAACCACTTTTCGCACTTGTGTTAGTGTTGAAAAACCACTTTTCGCACTTGTGTTGGTGCAGGAAACCACTTTTGCACTTGTATTAGTGTGGAAAAAATACTTTTTGCTCTTGTGATAGTGTTGAAAAACCACTTTTCGCACTTGTGTTAGTGTTGAAAAACCACTTTTCGCACCTGTGTTAGTGTTGAAAAACCACTTTTCGCACTTGTGTTGGTGCAGAAAACCACTTTTGCACTTGTATTAGTGTGGAAAAAACACTTTTTGCACTTGTGTTAGTGTTGAAAAACCACTTTTTGCACTTGTGTTAGTGTTGAAAAACCACTTTTCGCACTTGTGTTGGTGCAGGAAACCACTTTTGCACTTGTATTAGTGTGGAAAAACCACTTTTCGCACTTGTGTTAGTGTTGAAAAACCACTTTTCGCACTTGTGTTAGTGTTGAAAAACCACTTTTCACACTTGTGTTAGTGTTGAAAAACCACTTTTCGCACTTGTGTTGGTGCAGGAAACCACTTTTGCACTTGTATTAGTGTGGAAAAAACACTTTTCGCATTTGTATTAGTGTGGAAAAAACACTTTTCGCACTTGTGTGTGTTGAAAAACCACTTTTCGCACTTGTGTTAGTGTTGAAAAACCACTTTTCGCACTTGTGTTGGTGCAGGAAACCACTTTTGCACTTGTATTAGTGTGGAAAAAACACTTTTTGCACTTGTGATAGTGTTGAAAAACCACTTTTCGCACTTGTGTTAGTGTTGAAAAACCACTTTTCGCACTTGTGTTGGTGCAGGAAACCACTTTTGCACTTGTATTAGTGTGGAAAAACCACTTTTCGCACTTGTATTAGTGTTGAAAAACCACTTTTCGCACTTGTGTTAGTGTTGAAAAAACACTTTTCGCACTTATGTTGGTGCAGGAAACCACTTTTGCACTTGTATGAGTGTGGAAAAAACACTTTTCACACTTGTGTTAGTGTTGAAAAAACACTTTCACACTTGTGTTAGTGTTGAAAAACCACTTTTCGCACTTGTGTTAGTGTTGAAAAACCACTTTTCGCACTTGTGTTAGTGTTGAAAACCACTTTTCGCACTTGTGTTGGTGCAGGTAACCACTTTTGCATTTGTATTAGTGTGAAAAAAACACTTTTCACACTTGTGTTAGTGTTGAAAAACCACTTTTCGCACTTGTATTAGTGTGGAAAAAACACTTTTCGCACTTGTGTTGGTGCAGGAAACCACTTTTGCACTTGTATTAGTGTGGAAAAAACACTTTTTGCACTTGTGATAGTGTTGAAAAACCACTTTTCGCACTTGTGTTAGTGTTGAAAAACCACTTTTCGCACTTGTGTTGGTGCAGGAAACCACTTTTGCACTTGCATTAGTGTGGAAAAAACACTTTTCGCACTTGTGTTAGCGTTGAAAAACCACTTTTCGCACTTGTGTTCGTGCAGGAAACCACTTTTGCACTTGTATTAGTGTGGAAAAAACACTTTTTGCACTTGTGATAGTGTTGAAAAACCACTTTTCGCACTTTTGTTAGTGTTGAAAAACCACTTTTTGCACTTGTGTTGGTGCAGGAAACCACTTTTGCACTTGTAATAGTGTTGCAAAACCACTTTTCGCACTTGTGTTAGTGTTGAAAAACCACTTTTCGCACTTGTATTGGACGTTGGTGCAGGAAACCACTTTTCGCACTTGTGTTAGTGTTGAAAAACCACTTTTTGCACTTGTGATAGTGTTGAAAAACCACTTTTCGCACTTGTGTTGGTGCAGGAAACCACTTTTGCACTTGTATGAGTGTGGAAAAAACACTTTTCGCACTTGTGTTAGTGTTGAAAAAACACTTTCGCACTTGTGTTAGTGTGGAAAAAACACTTTTCGCACTTGTGTTGGTGCAGGAAACCACTTTTGCACTTGTATTCGTGTGGGAAAACCACTTTTTGCACTTGTGATAGTGTTGAAAAACCACTTTTCGCACTTATGTTGGTGCAGGAAACCACTTTTGCACTTGTATGAGTGTGGAAAAAACACTTTTTGCACTTGTGATAGTGTTGAAAAACCACTTTTCGCACTTGTGTTGGTGCAGGAAACCACTTTTGCACTTGTATTAGTGTGGAAAAAACACTTTTCGCACTTGTGTTAGTGTTGAAAAACCACTTTTCGCACTTGTGTTAGTGTTGAAAAACCACTTTTCGCACTTGTGTTGGTGCAGGAAACCACTTTTGCACTTGTATTAGTGTGGAAAAAACACTTTTCGCACTTGTGTTAGTGTTGAAAAACCACTTTTCGCACTTGTGTTGGTGCAGCAAACCACTTTTGCACTTGTATTTGTGTGGAAAAAACACTTTTCGCACTTGTGTTAGTGTTGAAAAACCAGTTTTCGCACTTGTGTTAGTGTTGAAAAACCACTTTTCGCACTTGCGTTGGTGCAGGAAACCACTTTTGCACTTGTATTAGAGTGGAAAAAACACTTTTTGCACTGATGATAGTGTTGAAAAACCACTTTTCTCACTTGTGTTAGTGTTGAAAAACCACTTTTCGCACTTGTGTTGGTGCAGGAAACCACTTTTGCACTTGCATTAGTGTGGAAAAAACACTTTTCGCACTTGTGTTAGTGTTGAAAAACCACTTTTCGCACTTGTGTTCGTGCAGGAAACCACTTTTGCACTTGTATTAGTGTGGAAAAAACACTTTTTGCACTTGTGATAGTGTTGAAAAACCACTTTTCGCACTTGTGTTAGTGTTGAAAAACCACTTTTCGCACTTGCGTTAGTGTTGAAAAACCACTTTTCGCACTTGTGTTGGTGCAGGAAACCACTTTTGCACTTGTATTAGTGTGGAAAAAACACTTTTCACACTTGTGTTAGTGTTGAAAAAACACTTTTCGCACTTGTGCTGGTGTTGAAAAACCACTTTTCGCACTTGTGTTGGTGCAGGAAACCACTTTTGCACTTGTATTAGTGTGGAAAAAACACTTTTCGCACTTGTGTTAGTGTTGAAAAACCACTTTTCGCACTTGTGTTAGTGTTGAAAAAACACTTTTCGCACTTGTGCTGGTGTTGAAAAACCACTTTTCGCACTTGTGTTGGTGCAGGAAACCACTTTTGCACTTGTATTAGTGTGGAAAAAACACTTTTCGCACTTGTGTTAGTGTTGAAAAACCACTTTTCGCACTTGTGTTAGTGTTGAAAAACCACTTTTCACACTTGTGTTGGTGCAGGAAACCACTTTTGCACTTGTATTAGTGTGGAAAAAACACTTTTTGCACTTGTGATAGTGTTGAAAAACCACTTTTCGCACTTGTGCAGGAAACCACTTTTGCACTTGCATTAGTGTGGAAAAAACACTTTTCGCACTTGTGTTAGTGTTGAAAAACCACTTTTCGCACTTGTGTTCGTGCAGGAAACCACTTTTGCACTTGTATTAGTGTGGAAAAAACACTTTTTGCACTTGTGATAGTGTTGAAAAACCACTTTTCGCACTTGTGTTAGTGTTGAAAAACCACTTTTCGCACTTGCGTTAGTGTTGAAAAACCACTTTTCGCACTTGTGTTGGTGCAGGAAACCACTTTTGCACTTGTATTAGTGTGGAAAAAACACTTTTCACACTTGTGTTAGTGTTGAAAAAACACTTTTCGCACTTGTGCTGGTGTTGAAAAACCACTTTTCGCACTTGTGTTGGTGCAGGAAACCACTTTTGCACTTGTATTAGTGTGGAAAAAACACTTTTCGCACTTGTGTTAGTGTTGAAAAACCACTTTTCGCACTTGTGTTAGTGTTGAAAAACCACTTTTCGCACTTGTGTTGGTGCAGGAAACCACTTTTGCACTTGTATTCGTGTGGAAAAAACACTTTTTGCACTTGTGATAGTGTTGAAAAACCACTTTTCGCACTTGTGTTAGTGTTGAAAAACCACTTTTCGCACTTGTGTTGGTGCAGGAAACCACTTTTGCACTTGTATTAGTGTGGAAAAACCACTTTTCGCACTTGTGTTAGTGTTGAAAAACCACTTTTCGCACTTGTGTTGGTGCAGGAAACCACTTTTGCTCTTGTATTAGTCTGGAAAAACCACTTTTTGCACTTGTGATAGTGTTGAAAAACCACTTTTCGCACTTGTGTTAGTGTTGAAAAACCACTTTTCGCACTTGTGTTGGTGCAGGAAACCACTTTTGCACTTGTATTAGTGTGGAAAAAATACTTTTTGCTCTTGTGATAGTGTTGAAAAACCACTTTTCGCACTTGTGTTAGTGTTGAAAAACCACTTTTCGCACCTGTGTTAGTGTTGAAAAACCACTTTTCGCACTTGTGTTGGTGCAGAAAACCACTTTTGCACTTGTATTAGTGTGGAAAAAACACTTTTTGCACTTGTGTTAGTGTTGAAAAACCACTTTTTGCACTTGTGTTAGTGTTGAAAAACCACTTTTCGCACTTGTGTTGGTGCAGGAAACCACTTTTGCACTTGTATTAGTGTGGAAAAACCACTTTTCGCACTTGTGTTAGTGTTGAAAAACCACTTTTCGCACTTGTGTTAGTGTTGAAAAACCACTTTTCACACTTGTGTTAGTGTTGAAAAACCACTTTTCGCACTTGTGTTGGTGCAGGAAACCACTTTTGCACTTGTATTAGTGTGGAAAAAACACTTTTCGCATTTGTATTAGTGTGGAAAAAACACTTTTCGCACTTGTGTGTGTTGAAAAACCACTTTTCGCACTTGTGTTAGTGTTGAAAAACCACTTTTCGCACTTGTGTTGGTGCAGGAAACCACTTTTGCACTTGTATTAGTGTGGAAAAAACACTTTTTGCACTTGTGATAGTGTTGAAAAACCACTTTTCGCACTTGTGTTAGTGTTGAAAAACCACTTTTCGCACTTGTGTTGGTGCAGGAAACCACTTTTGCACTTGTATTAGTGTGGAAAAACCACTTTTCGCACTTGTATTAGTGTTGAAAAACCACTTTTCGCACTTGTGTTAGTGTTGAAAAAACACTTTTCGCACTTATGTTGGTGCAGGAAACCACTTTTGCACTTGTATGAGTGTGGAAAAAACACTTTTCACACTTGTGTTAGTGTTGAAAAAACACTTTCACACTTGTGTTAGTGTTGAAAAACCACTTTTCGCACTTGTGTTAGTGTTGAAAAACCACTTTTCGCACTTGTGTTAGTGTTGAAAACCACTTTTCGCACTTGTGTTGGTGCAGGTAACCACTTTTGCATTTGTATTAGTGTGAAAAAAACACTTTTCACACTTGTGTTAGTGTTGAAAAACCACTTTTCGCACTTGTATTAGTGTGGAAAAAACACTTTTCGCACTTGTGTTGGTGCAGGAAACCACTTTTGCACTTGTATTAGTGTGGAAAAAACACTTTTTGCACTTGTGATAGTGTTGAAAAACCACTTTTCGCACTTGTGTTAGTGTTGAAAAACCACTTTTCGCACTTGTGTTGGTGCAGGAAACCACTTTTGCACTTGCATTAGTGTGGAAAAAACACTTTTCGCACTTGTGTTAGTGTTGAAAAACCACTTTTCGCACTTGTGTTCGTGCAGGAAACCACTTTTGCACTTGTATTAGTGTGGAAAAAACACTTTTTGCACTTGTGATAGTGTTGAAAAACCACTTTTCGCACTTTTGTTAGTGTTGAAAAACCACTTTTTGCACTTGTGTTGGTGCAGGAAACCACTTTTGCACTTGTAATAGTGTTGCAAAACCACTTTTCGCACTTGTGTTAGTGTTGAAAAACCACTTTTCGCACTTGTATTGGACGTTGGTGCAGGAAACCACTTTTCGCACTTGTGTTAGTGTTGAAAAACCACTTTTTGCACTTGTGATAGTGTTGAAAAACCACTTTTCGCACTTGTGTTGGTGCAGGAAACCACTTTTGCACTTGTATGAGTGTGGAAAAAACACTTTTCGCACTTGTGTTAGTGTTGAAAAAACACTTTCGCACTTGTGTTAGTGTGGAAAAAACACTTTTCGCACTTGTGTTGGTGCAGGAAACCACTTTTGCACTTGTATTCGTGTGGGAAAACCACTTTTTGCACTTGTGATAGTGTTGAAAAACCACTTTTCGCACTTATGTTGGTGCAGGAAACCACTTTTGCACTTGTATGAGTGTGGAAAAAACACTTTTTGCACTTGTGATAGTGTTGAAAAACCACTTTTCGCACTTGTGTTGGTGCAGGAAACCACTTTTGCACTTGTATTAGTGTGGAAAAAACACTTTTCGCACTTGTGTTAGTGTTGAAAAACCACTTTTCGCACTTGTGTTAGTGTTGAAAAACCACTTTTCGCACTTGTGTTGGTGCAGGAAACCACTTTTGCACTTGTATTAGTGTGGAAAAAACACTTTTCGCACTTGTGTTAGTGTTGAAAAACCACTTTTCGCACTTGTGTTGGTGCAGCAAACCACTTTTGCACTTGTATTTGTGTGGAAAAAACACTTTTCGCACTTGTGTTAGTGTTGAAAAAACCAGTTTTCGCACTTGTGTTAGTGTTGAAAAACCACTTTTCGCACTTGCGTTGGTGCAGGAAACCACTTTTGCACTTGTATTAGAGTGGAAAAAACACTTTTTGCACTTATGATAGTGTTGAAAAACCACTTTTCTCACTTGTGTTAGTGTTGAAAAACCACTTTTCGCACTTGTGTTGGTGCAGGAAACCACTTTTGCACTTGCATTAGTGTGGAAAAAACACTTTTCGCACTGTGTTAGTGTGAAAAACCACTTTTCGCACTTGTGTTCGTGCAGGAAACCACTTTTGCACTTGTATTAGTGTGGAAAAAACACTTTTTGCACTTGTGATAGTGTTGAAAAACCACTTTTCGCACTTGTGTTAGTGTTGAAAAACCACTTTTCGCACTTGCGTTAGTGTTGAAAAACCACTTTTCGCACTTGTGTTGGTGCAGGAAACCACTTTTGCACTTGTATTAGTGTGGAAAAAACACTTTTCACACTTGTGTTAGTGTTGAAAAAACACTTTTCGCACTTGTGCTGGTGTTGAAAAACCACTTTTCGCACTTGTGTTGGTGCAGGAAACCACTTTTGCACTTGTATTAGTGTGGAAAAAACACTTTTCGCACTTGTGTTAGTGTTGAAAAACCACTTTTCGCACTTGTGTTAGTGTTGAAAAACCACTTTTCGCACTTGTGTTGGTGCAGGAAACCACTTTTGCACTTGTATTCGTGTGGAAAAAACACTTTTTGCACTTGTGATAGTGTTGAAAAACCACTTTTCGCACTTGTGTTAGTGTTGAAAAACCACTTTTCGCACTTGTGTTGGTGCAGGAAACCACTTTTGCACTTGTATTAGTGTGGGAAAAACCACTTTTCGCACTTGTGTTAGTGTTGAAAAACCACTTTTCGCACTTGTGTTGGTGCAGGAAACCACTTTTGCTCTTGTATTAGTCTGGAAAAACCACTTTTTGCACTTGTGATAGTGTTGAAAAACCACTTTTCGCACTTGTGTTAGTGTTGAAAAACCACTTTTCGCACTTGTGTTGGTGCAGGAAACCACTTTTGCACTTGTATTAGTGTGGAAAAAATACTTTTTGCTCTTGTGATAGTGTTGAAAAACCACTTTTCGCACTTGTGTTAGTGTTGAAAAACCACTTTTCGCACCTGTGTTAGTGTTGAAAAACCACTTTTCGCACTTGTGTTGGTGCAGGAAACCACTTTTGCACTTGTATTAGTGTGGAAAAAACACTTTTTGCACTTGTGTTAGTGTTGAAAAACCACTTTTTGCACTTGTGTTAGTGTTGAAAAACCACTTTTCGCACTTGTGTTGGTGCAGGAAACCACTTTTGCACTTGTATTAGTGTGGAAAAACCACTTTTCGCACTTGTGTTAGTGTTGAAAAACCACTTTTCGCACTTGTGTTAGTGTTGAAAAACCACTTTTCACACTTGTGTTAGTGTTGAAAAACCACTTTTCGCACTTGTGTTGGTGCAGGAAACCACTTTTGCACTTGTATTAGTGTGGAAAAAACACTTTTCGCATTTGTATTAGTGTGGAAAAAACACTTTTCGCACTTGTGTGTGTTGAAAAACCACTTTTCGCACTTGTGTTAGTGTTGAAAAACCACTTTTCGCACTTGTGTTGGTGCAGGAAACCACTTTTGCACTTGTATTAGTGTGGAAAAAACACTTTTTGCACTTGTGATAGTGTTGAAAAACCACTTTTCGCACTTGTGTAGTGTTGAAAAACCACTTTTCGCACTTGTGTTGGTGCAGGAAACCACTTTTGCACTTGTATTAGTGTGGAAAAACCACTTTTCGCACTTGTATTAGTGTTGAAAAACCACTTTTCGCACTTGTGTTAGTGTTGAAAAAACACTTTTCGCACTTATGTTGGTGCAGGAAACCACTTTTGCACTTGTATGAGTGTGGAAAAAACACTTTTCACACTTGTGTTAGTGTTGAAAAAACACTTTCGCACTTGTGTTAGTGTTGAAAAACCACTTTTCGCACTTGTGTTAGTGTTGAAAAACCACTTTTCGCACTTGTGTTAGTGTTGAAAACCACTTTTCGCACTTGTGTTGGTGCAGGTAACCACTTTTGCATTTGTATTAGTGTGAAAAAAACACTTTTCACACTTGTGTTAGTGTTGAAAAACCACTTTTCGCACTTGTATTAGTGTGGAAAAACTCTTTTCGCACTTGTGTTGGTGCAGGAAACCACTTTTGCACTTGTATTAGTGTGGAAAAAACACTTTTTTGCACTTGTGATAGTGTTGAAAAACCACTTTTCGCACTTGTGTTAGTGTTGAAAAACCACTTTTCGCACTTGTGTTGGTGCAGGAAACCACTTTTGCACTTGCATTAGTGTGGAAAAAACACTTTTCGCACTTGTGTTAGTGTTGAAAAACCACTTTTCGCACTTGTGTTCGTGCAGGAAACCACTTTTGCACTTGCATTAGTGTGGAAAAAACACTTTTTGCACTTGTGATAGTGTTGAAAAACCACTTTTCGCACTTTTGTTAGTGTTGAAAAACCACTTTTTGCACTTGTGTTGGTGCAGGAAACCACTTTTGCACTTGTAATAGTGTTGCAAAACCACTTTTCGCACTTGTGTTAGTGTTGAAAAACCACTTTTCGCACTTGTATTGGACGTTGGTGCAGGAAACCACTTTTCGCACTTGTGTTAGTGTTGAAAAACCACTTTTTGCACTTGTGATAGTGTTGAAAAACCACTTTTCGCACTTGTGTTGGTGCAGGAAACCACTTTTGCACTTGTATGAGTGTGGAAAAAACACTTTTCGCACTTGTGTTAGTGTTGAAAAAACACTTTCGCACTTGTGTTAGTGTGGAAAAAACACTTTTCGCACTTGTGTTGGTGCAGGAAACCACTTTTGCACTTGTATTCGTGTGGGAAAACCACTTTTTGCACTTGTGATAGTGTTGAAAAACCACTTTTTCGCACTTATGTTGGTGCAGGAAACCACTTTTGCACTTGTATGAGTGTGGAAAAAACACTTTTTGCACTTGTGATAGTGTTGAAAAACCACTTTTCGCACTTGTGTTGGTGCAGGAAACCACTTTTGCACTTGTATTAGTGTGGAAAAAACACTTTTCGCACTTGTGTTAGTGTTGAAAAACCACTTTTCGCACTTGTGTTAGTGTTGAAAAACCACTTTTCGCACTTGTGTTGGTGCAGGAAACCACTTTTGCACTTGTATTAGTGTGGAAAAAACACTTTTCGCACTTGTGTTAGTGTTGAAAAACCACTTTTCGCACTTGTGTTGGTGCAGCAAACCACTTTTGCACTTGTATTTGTGTGGAAAAAACACTTTTCGCACTTGTGTTAGTGTTGAAAAAACCAGTTTTCGCACTTGTGTTAGTGTTGAAAAACCACTTTTCGCACTTGCGTTGGTGCAGGAAACCACTTTTGCACTTGTATTAGAGTGGAAAAAAACACTTTTTGCACTTATGATAGTGTTGAAAAACCACTTTTCTCACTTGTGTTAGTGTTGAAAAACCACTTTTCGCACTTGTGTTGGTGCAGGAAACCACTTTTGCACTTGTATTGGTGTGGAAAAACCGCTTTTCGCACTTGTATTGGTGTTGAAAAACCACTTTTCGCACTTGTGTTAGTGTTGAAAAAACACTTTTCGCACTTATGTTGGTGCAGGAAACCACTTTTGCACTTGTATGGGTGTGGAAAAAACACTTTTCACACTTGTGTTAGTGTTGAAAAAACACTTTCGCACTTGTGTTAGTGTTGAAAAACCACTTTTCGCACTTGTGTTAGTGTTGAAAAACCACTTTTCGCACTTGTGTTAGTGTTGAAAACCACTTTTCGCACTTGTGTTGGTGCAGGTAACCACTTTTGCATTTGTATTAGTGTGAAAAAAACACTTTTCACACTTGTGTTAGTGTTGAAAAACCACTTTTCGCACTTGTATTAGTGTGGAAAAAACACTTTTCGCACTTGTGTTGGTGCAGGAAACCACTTTTGCACTTGTATTAGTGTGGAAAAAACACTTTTTGCACTTGTGATAGTGTTGAAAAACCACTTTTCGCACTTGTGTTAGTGTTGAAAAACCACTTTTCGCACTTGTGTTGGTGCAGGAAACCACTTTTGCACTTGCATTAGTGTGGAAAAAACACTTTTCGCACTTGTGTTAGTGTTGAAAAACCACTTTTCGCACTTGTGTTCGTGCAGGAAACCACTTTTGCACTTGTATTAGTGTGGAAAAAACACTTTTTGCACTTGTGATAGTGTTGAAAAACCACTTTTCGCACTTTTGTTAGTGTTGAAAAACCACTTTTCGCACTTGTGTTGGTGCAGGAAACCACTTTTGCACTTGTAATAGTGTTGCAAAACCACTTTTCGCACTTGTGTTAGTGTTGAAAAACCACTTTTCGCACTTGTATTGGACGTTGGTGCAGGAAACCACTTTTCACACTTGTGTTAGTGTTGAAAAAACACTTTCGCACTTGTGTTAGTGTTGAAAAACCACTTTTCGCACTTGTGTTAGTGTTGAAAAACCACTTTTCGCACTTGTGTTAGTGTTGAAAACCACTTTTCGCACTTGTGTTGGTGCAGGTAACCACTTTTGCATTTGTATTAGTGTGAAAAAAACACTTTTCACACTTGTGTTAGTGTTGAAAAACCACTTTTCGCACTTGTATTAGTGTGGAAAAAACACTTTTCGCACTTGTGTTGGTGCAGGAAACCACTTTTGCACTTGTATTAGTGTGGAAAAAACACTTTTTGCACTTGTGATAGTGTTGAAAAACCACTTTTCGCACTTGTGTTAGTGTTGAAAAACCACTTTTCGCACTTGTGTTGGTGCAGGAAACCACTTTTGCACTTGCATTAGTGTGGAAAAAACACTTTTTGCACTTGTGATAGTGTTGAAAAACCACTTTTCGCACTTTTGTTAGTGTTGAAAAACCACTTTTTGCACTTGTGTTGGTGCAGGAAACCACTTTTGCACTTGTAATAGTGTTGCAAAACCACTTTTCGCACTTGTGTTAGTGTTGAAAAACCACTTTTCGCACTTGTATTGGATGTTGGTGCAGGAAACCACTTTTCGCACTTGTGTTAGTGTTGAAAAACCACTTTTTGCACTTGTGATAGTGTTGAAAAACCACTTTTCGCACTTGTGTTGGTGCAGGAAACCACTTTTGCACTTGTATGAGTGTGGAAAAAACACTTTTCGCACTTGTGTTAGTGTTGAAAAAACACTTTCGCACTTGTGTTAGTGTGGAAAAAACACTTTTCGCACTTGTGTTGGTGCAGGAAACCACTTTTGCACTTGTATTCGTGTGGGAAAACCACTTTTTGCACTTGTGATAGTGTTGAAAAACCACTTTTCGCACTTATGTTGGTGCAGGAAACCACTTTTGCACTTGTATGAGTGTGGAAAAAACACTTTTTGCACTTGTGATAGTGTTGAAAAACCACTTTTCGCACTTGTGTTGGTGCAGGAAACCACTTTTGCACTTGTATTAGTGTGGAAAAAACACTTTTCGCACTTGTGTTAGTGTTGAAAAACCACTTTTCGCACTTGTGTTAGTGTTGAAAAACCACTTTTCGCACTTGTGTTGGTGCAGGAAACCACTTTTGCACTTGTATTAGTGTGGAAAAAACACTTTTCGCACTTGTGTTAGTGTTGAAAAACCACTTTTCGCACTTGTGTTGGTGCAGCAAACCACTTTTGCACTTGTATTTGTGTGGAAAAAACACTTTTCGCACTTGTGTTAGTGTTGAAAAACCAGTTTTCGCACTTGTGTTAGTGTTGAAAAACCACTTTTCGCACTTGCTTTGGTGCAGGAAACCACTTTTGCACTTGTATTAGAGTGGAAAAAACACTTTTTGCACTTATGATAGTGTTGAAAAACCACTTTTCTCACTTGTGTTAGTGTTGAAAAACCACTTTTCGCACTTGTGTTGGTGCAGGAAACCACTTTTGCACTTGTATTGGTGTGGAAAAACCGCTTTTCGCACTTGTATTAGTGTTGAAAAACCACTTTTCGCACTTGTGTTAGTGTTGAAAAAACACTTTTCGCACTTATGTTGGTGCAGGAAACCACTTTTGCACTTGTATGGGTGTGGAAAAAACACTTTTCACACTTGTGTTAGTGTTGAAAAAACACTTTCGCACTTGTGTTAGTGTTGAAAAACCACTTTTCGCACTTGTGTTAGTGTTGAAAAACCACTTTTCGCACTTGTGTTAGTGTTGAAAACCACTTTTCGCACTTGTGTTGGTGCAGGTAACCACTTTTGCATTTGTATTAGTGTGAAAAAAACACTTTTCACACTTGTGTTAGTGTTGAAAAACCACTTTTCGCACTTGTATTAGTGTGGAAAAAACACTTTTCGCACTTGTGTTGGTGCAGGAAACCACTTTTGCACTTGTATTAGTGTGGAAAAAACACTTTTTGCACTTGTGATAGTGTTGAAAAACCACTTTTCGCACTTGTGTTAGTGTTGAAAAACCACTTTTCGCACTTGTGTTGGTGCAGGAAACCACTTTTGCACTTGCATTAGTGTGGAAAAAACACTTTTCGCACTTGTGTTAGTGTTGAAAAACCACTTTTCGCACTTGTGTTCGTGCAGGAAACCACTTTTGCACTTGTATTAGTGTGGAAAAAACACTTTTTGCACTTGTGATAGTGTTGAAAAACCACTTTTCGCACTTTTGTTAGTGTTGAAAAACCACTTTTCGCACTTGTGTTGGTGCAGGAAACCACTTTTGCACTTGTAATAGTGTTGCAAAACCACTTTTCGCACTTGTGTTAGTGTTGAAAAACCACTTTTCGCACTTGTATTGGACGTTGGTGCAGGAAACCACTTTTCGCACTTGTGTTAGTGTTGAAAAACCACTTTTTGCACTTGTGATAGTGTTGAAAAACCACTTTTCGCACTTGTGTTGGTGCAGGAAACCACTTTTGCACTTGTATGAGTGTGGAAAAAACACTTTTCGCACTTGTGTTAGTGTTGAAAAAACACTTTCGCAATTGTGTTAGTGTGGAAAAAACACTTTTCGCACTTGTGTTGGTGCAGGAAACCACTTTTGCACTTGTATTCGGGTGGGAAAACCACTTTTTGCACTTGTGATAGTGTTGAAAAACCACTTTTCGCACTTATGTTGGTGCAGGAAACCACTTTTGCACTTGTATGAGTGTGGAAAAAACACTTTTTGCACTTGTGATAGTGTTGAAAAACCACTTTTCGCACTTGTGTTGGTGCAGGAAACCACTTTTGCACTTGTATTAGTGTGGAAAAAACACTTTTCGCACTTGTGTTAGTGTTGAAAAACCACTTTTCGCACTTGTGTTAGTGTTGAAAAACCACTTTTCGCACTTGTGTTGGTGCAGGAAACCACTTTTGCACTTGTATTAGTGTGGAAAAAACACTTTTCGCACTTGTGTTAGTGTTGAAAAACCACTTTTCGCACTTGTGTTGGTGCAGCAAACCACTTTTGCACTTGTATTTGTGTGGAAAAAACACTTTTCGCACTTGTGTTAGTGTTGAAAAACCAGTTTTCGCACTTGTGTTAGTGTTGAAAAACCACTTTTCGCACTTGCGTTGGTGCAGGAAACCACTTTTGCACTTGTATTAGAGTGGAAAAAACACTTTTTGCACTTATGATAGTGTTGAAAAACCACTTTTCTCACTTGTGTTAGTGTTGAAAAACCACTTTTCGCACTTGTGTTGGTGCAGGAAACCACTTTTGCACTTGTATTGGTGTGGAAAAACCGCTTTTCGCACTTGTATTAGTGTTGAAAAACCACTTTTCGCACTTGTGTTAGTGTTGAAAAAACACTTTTCGCACTTATGTTGGTGCAGGAAACCACTTTTGCACTTGTATGGGTGTGGAAAAAACACTTTTCACACTTGTGTTAGTGTTGAAAAAACACTTTCGCACTTGTGTTAGTGTTGAAAAACCACTTTTCGCACTTGTGTTAGTGTTGAAAAACCACTTTTCGCACTTGTGTTAGTGTTGAAAACCACTTTTCGCACTTGTGTTGGTGCAGGTAACCACTTTTGCATTTGTATTAGTGTGAAAAAAACACTTTTCACACTTGTGTTAGTGTTGAAAAACCACTTTTCGCACTTGTATTAGTGTGGAAAAAACACTTTTCGCACTTGTGTTGGTGCAGGAAACCACTTTTGCACTTGTATTAGTGTGGAAAAAACACTTTTTGCACTTGTGATAGTGTTGAAAAACCACTTTTCGCACTTGTGTTAGTGTTGAAAAACCACTTTTCGCACTTGTGTTGGTGCAGGAAACCACTTTTGCACTTGCATTAGTGTGGAAAAAACACTTTTTGCACTTGTGTTAGTGTTGAAAAACCACTTTTCGCACTTGTGTTCGTGCAGGAAACCACTTTTGCACTTGTATTAGTGTGGAAAAAACACTTTTTGCACTTGTGATAGTGTTGAAAAACCACTTTTCGCACTTTTGTTAGTGTTGAAAAACCACTTTTCGCACTTGTGTTGGTGCAGGAAACCACTTTTGCACTTGTAATAGTGTTGCAAAACCACTTTTCGCACTTGTGTTAGTGTTGAAAAACCACTTTTCGCACTTGTATTGGACGTTGGTGCAGGAAACCACTTTTCGCACTTGTGTTAGTGTTGAAAAACCACTTTTTGCACTTGTGATAGTGTTGAAAAACCACTTTTCGCACTTGTGTTAGTGTTGAAAAAACACTTTCGCACTTGTGTTAGTGTGGAAAAAACACTTTTTGCACTTGTGATAGTGTTGAAAAACCACTTTTCGCACTTTTGTTAGTGTTGAAAAACCACTTTTCGCACTTGTGTTGGTGCAGGAAACCACTTTTGCACTTGTAATAGTGTTGCAAAACCACTTTTCGCACTTGTGTTAGTGTTGAAAAACCACTTTTCGCACTTGTATTGGACGTTGGTGCAGGAAACCACTTTTCGCACTTGTGTTAGTGTTGAAAAACCACTTTTGCACTTGTATGAGTGTGGAAAAAACACTTTTCGCACTTGTGTTAGTGTTGAAAAAACACTTTCGCACTTGTGTTAGTGTGGAAAAAACACTTTTCGCACTTGTGTTGGTGCAGGAAACCACTTTTGCACTTGTATTCGTGTGGGAAAACCACTTTTTGCACTTGTGATAGTGTTGAAAAACCACTTTTCGCACTTATGTTGGTGCAGGAAACCACTTTTGCACTTGTATGAGTGTGGAAAAAACACTTTTTGCACTTGTGATAGTGTTGAAAAACCACTTTTCGCACTTGTGTTGGTGCAGGAAACCACTTTTGCACTTGTATTAGTGTGGAAAAAACACTTTTCGCACTTGTGTTAGTGTTGAAAAACCACTTTTCGCACTTGTGTTAGTGTTGAAAAACCACTTTTCGCACTTGTGTTGGTGCAGGAAACCACTTTTGCACTTGTATTAGTGTGGAAAAAATACTTTTCGCACTTGTGTTAGTGTTGAAAAACCACTTTTCGCACTTGTGTTGGTGCAGCAAACCACTTTTGCACTTGTATTTGTGTGGAAAAAACACTTTTCGCACTTGTGTTAGTGTTGAAAAACCAGTTTTCGCACTTGTGTTAGTGTTGAAAAACCACTTTTCGCACTTGCTTTGGTGCAGGAAACCACTTTTGCACTTGTATTAGAGTGGAAAAAACACTTTTTGCACTTATGATAGTGTTGAAAAACCACTTTTCTCACTTGTGTTAGTGTTGAAAAACCACTTTTCGCACTTGTGTTGGTGCAGGAAACCACTTTTGCACTTGTATTGGTGTGGAAAAACCGCTTTTCGCACTTGTATTAGTGTTGAAAAACCACTTTTCGCACTTGTGTTAGTGTTGAAAAAACACTTTTCGCACTTATGTTGGTGCAGGAAACCACTTTTGCACTTGTATGGGTGTGGAAAAAACACTTTTCACACTTGTGTTAGTGTTGAAAAAACACTTTCGCACTTGTGTTAGTGTTGAAAAACCACTTTTCGCACTTGTGTTAGTGTTGAAAAACCACTTTTCGCACTTGTGTTAGTGTTGAAAACCACTTTTCGCACTTGTGTTGGTGCAGGTAACCACTTTTGCATTTGTATTAGTGTGAAAAAAACACTTTTCACACTTGTGTTAGTGTTGAAAAACCACTTTTCGCACTTGTATTAGTGTGGAAAAAACACTTTTCGCACTTGTGTTGGTGCAGGAAACCACTTTTGCACTTGTATTAGTGTGGAAAAAACACTTTTTGCACTTGTGATAGTGTTGAAAAACCACTTTTCGCACTTGTGTTAGTGTTGAAAAACCACTTTTCGCACTTGTGTTGGTGCAGGAAACCACTTTTGCACTTGCATTAGTGTGGAAAAAACACTTTTCGCACTTGTGTTAGTGTTGAAAAACCACTTTTCGCACTTGTGTTCGTGCAGGAAACCACTTTTGCACTTGTATTAGTGTGGAAAAAACACTTTTTGCACTTGTGATAGTGTTGAAAAACCACTTTTCGCACTTTTGTTAGTGTTGAAAAACCACTTTTCGCACTTGTGTTGGTGCAGGAAACCACTTTTGCACTTGTAATAGTGTTGCAAAACCACTTTTCGCACTTGTGTTAGTGTTGAAAAACCACTTTTCGCACTTGTATTGGACGTTGGTGCAGGAAACCACTTTTCGCACTTGTGTTAGTGTTGAAAAACCACTTTTTGCACTTGTGATAGTGTTGAAAAACCACTTTTCGCACTTGTGTTGGTGCAGGAAACCACTTTTGCACTTGTATGAGTGTGGAAAAAACACTTTTCGCACTTGTGTTAGTGTTGAAAAAACACTTTCGCACTTGTGTTAGTGTGGAAAAAACACTTTTCGCACTTGTGTTGGTGCAGGAAACCACTTTTGCACTTGTATTCGGGTGGGAAAACCACTTTTTGCACTTGTGATAGTGTTGAAAAACCACTTTTCGCACTTATGTTGGTGCAGGAAACCACTTTTGCACTTGTATGAGTGTGGAAAAAACACTTTTTGCACTTGTGATAGTGTTGAAAAACCACTTTTCGCACTTGTGTTGGTGCAGGAAACCACTTTTGCACTTGTATTAGTGTGGAAAAAACACTTTTCGCACTTGTGTTAGTGTTGAAAAACCACTTTTCGCACTTGTGTTAGTGTTGAAAAACCACTTTTCGCACTTGTGTTGGTGCAGGAAACCACTTTTGCACTTGTATTAGTGTGGAAAAAACACTTTTCGCACTTGTGTTAGTGTTGAAAAACCACTTTTCGCACTTGTGTTGGTGCAGCAACCCACTTTTGCACTTGTATTTGTGTGGAAAAAACACTTTTCGCACTTGTGTTAGTGTTGAAAAACCAGTTTTCGCACTTGTGTTAGTGTTGAAAAACCACTTTTCGCACTTGCGTTGGTGCAGGAAACCACTTTTGCACTTGTATTAGAGTGGAAAAAACACTTTTTGCACTTATGATAGTGTTGAAAAACCACTTTTCTCACTTGTGTTAGTGTTGAAAAACCACTTTTCGCACTTGTGTTGGTGCAGGAAACCACTTTTGCACTTGTATTGGTGTGGAAAAACCGCTTTTCGCACTTGTATTAGTGTTGAAAAACCACTTTTCGCACTTGTGTTAGTGTTGAAAAAACACTTTTCGCACTTATGTTGGTGCAGGAAACCACTTTTGCACTTGTATGGGTGTGGAAAAAACACTTTTCACACTTGTGTTAGTGTTGAAAAAACACTTTCGCACTTGTGTTAGTGTTGAAAAACCACTTTTCGCACTTGTGTTAGTGTTGAAAAACCACTTTTCGCACTTGTGTTAGTGTTGAAAACCACTTTTCGCACTTGTGTTGGTGCAGGTAACCACTTTTGCATTTGTATTAGTGTGAAAAAAACACTTTTCACACTTGTGTTAGTGTTGAAAAACCACTTTTCGCACTTGTATTAGTGTGGAAAAAACACTTTTCGCACTTGTGTTGGTGCAGGAAACCACTTTTGCACTTGTATTAGTGTGGAAAAAACACTTTTTGCACTTGTGATAGTGTTGAAAAACCACTTTTCGCACTTGTGTTAGTGTTGAAAAACCACTTTTCGCACTTGTGTTGGTGCAGGAAACCACTTTTGCACTTGCATTAGTGTGGAAAAAACACTTTTTGCACTTGTGTTAGTGTTGAAAAACCACTTTTCGCACTTGTGTTCGTGCAGGAAACCACTTTTGCACTTGTATTAGTGTGGAAAAAACACTTTTTGCACTTGTGATAGTGTTGAAAAACCACTTTTCGCACTTTTGTTAGTGTTGAAAAACCACTTTTCGCACTTGTGTTGGTGCAGGAAACCACTTTTGCACTTGTAATAGTGTTGCAAAACCACTTTTCGCACTTGTGTTAGTGTTGAAAAACCACTTTTCGCACTTGTATTGGACGTTGGTGCAGGAAACCACTTTTCGCACTTGTGTTAGTGTTGAAAAACCACTTTTTGCACTTGTGATAGTGTTGAAAAACCACTTTTCGCACTTGTGTTGGTGCAGGAAACCACTTTTGCACTTGTATGAGTGTGGAAAAAACACTTTTCGCACTTGTGTTAGTGTTGAAAAAACACTTTCGCACTTGTGTTAGTGTGGAAAAAACACTTTTCGCACTTGTGTTGGTGCAGGAAACCACTTTTGCACTTGTATTCGTGTGGGAAAACCACTTTTTGCACTTGTGATAGTGTTGAAAAACCACTTTTCGCACTTATGTTGGTGCAGGAAACCACTTTTGCACTTGTATGAGTGTGGAAAAAACACTTTTTGCACTTGTGATAGTGTTGAAAAACCACTTTTCGCACTTGTGTTGGTGCAGGAAACCACTTTTGCACTTGTATTAGTGTGGAAAAAACACTTTTCGCACTTGTGTTAGTGTTGAAAAACCACTTTTCGCACTTGTGTTAGTGTTGAAAAACCACTTTTCGCACTTGTGTTGGTGCAGGAAACCACTTTTGCACTTGTATTAGTGTGGAAAAAACACTTTTCGCACTTGTGTTAGTGTTGAAAAACCACTTTTCGCACTTGTGTTGGTGCAGCAAACCACTTTTGCACTTGTATTTGTGTGGAAAAAACACTTTTCGCACTTGTGTTAGTGTTGAAAAACCAGTTTTCGCACTTGTGTTAGTGTTGAAAAACCACTTTTCGCACTTGCGTTGGTGCAGGAAACCACTTTTGCACTTGTATTAGAGTGGAAAAAACACTTTTTGCACTTATGATAGTGTTGAAAAACCACTTTTCTCACTTGTGTTAGTGTTGAAAAACCACTTTTCGCACTTGTGTTGGTGCAGGAAACCACTTTTGCACTTGTATTGGTGTGGAAAAAACCGCTTTTCGCACTTGTATTAGTGTTGAAAAACCACTTTTCGCACTTGTGTTAGTGTTGAAAAAACACTTTTCGCACTTATGTTGGTGCAGGAAACCACTTTTGCACTTGTATGGGTGTGGAAAAAACACTTTTCACAGTTGTGTTAGTGTTGAAAAAACACTTTCGCACTTGTGTTAGTGTTGAAAAACCACTTTTCGCACTTGTGTTAGTGTTGAAAAACCACTTTTCGCACTTGTGTTAGTGTTGAAAACCACTTTTCGCACTTGTGTTGGTGCAGGTAACCACTTTTGCATTTGTATTAGTGTGAAAAAAACACTTTTCACACTTGTGTTAGTGTTGAAAAACCACTTTTCGCACTTGTATTAGTGTGGAAAAAACACTTTTCGCACTTGTGTTGGTGCAGGAAACCACTTTTGCACTTGTATTAGTGTGGAAAAAACACTTTTTGCACTTGTGATAGTGTTGAAAAACCACTTTTCGCACTTGTGTTAGTGTTGAAAAACCACTTTTCGCACTTGTGTTGGTGCAGGAAACCACTTTTGCACTTGCATTAGTGTGGAAAAAACACTTTTCGCACTTGTGTTAGTGTTGAAAAACCACTTTTCGCACTTGTGTTCGTGCAGGAAACCACTTTTGCACTTGTATTAGTGTGGAAAAAACACTTTTTGCACTTGTGATAGTGTTGAAAAACCACTTTTCGCACTTTTGTTAGTGTTGAAAAACCACTTTTCGCACTTGTGTTGGTGCAGGAAACCACTTTTGCACTTGTAATAGTGTTGCAAAACCACTTTTCGCACTTGTGTTAGTGTTGAAAAACCACTTTTCGCACTTGTATTGGACGTTGGTGCAGGAAACCACTTTTCGCACTTGTGTTAGTGTTGAAAAACCACTTTTTGCACTTGTGATAGTGTTGAAAAACCACTTTTCGCACTTGTGTTGGTGCAGGAAACCACTTTTGCACTTGTATTAGTGTGGAAAAAACACTTTTCGCACTTGTGTTAGTGTTGAAAAACCACTTTTCGCACTTGTGTTAGTGTTGAAAAACCACTTTTCGCACTTGTGTTGGTGCAGGAAACCACTTTTGCACTTGTATTAGTGTGGAAAAAACACTTTTCGCACTTGTGTTAGTGTTGAAAAACCACTTTTCGCACTTGTGTTGGTGCAGCAAACCACTTTTGCACTTGTATTTGTGTGGAAAAAACACTTTTCGCACTTGTGTTAGTGTTGAAAAACCAGTTTTCGCACTTGTGTTAGTGTTGAAAAACCACTTTTCGCACTTGCGTTGGTGCAGGAAACCACTTTTGCACTTGTATTAGAGTGGAAAAAACACTTTTTGCACTTATGATAGTGTTGAAAAACCACTTTTCTCACTTGTGTTAGTGTTGAAAAACCACTTTTCGCACTTGTGTTGGTGCAGGAAACCACTTTTGCACTTGTATTGGTGTGGAAAAACCACTTTTCGCACTTGTGTTAGTGTTGAAAAACCACTTTTCGCACTTGTGTTAGTGTTGAAAAACCACTTTTCGCACTTGTGTTGGTGCAGGAAACCACTTTTGCACTTGTATTAGTGTGGAAAAAAAACTTTTTGCACTTGTGATAGTGTTGAAAAACCACTTTTCGCACTTGTGTTAGTGTTGAAAAACCACTTTTCGCACTTGTGTTAGTGCAGGAAACCACTTTTGCACTTGTATGAGTGTGGAAAAAACACTTTTCGCACTTGTGTTAGTGTTGAAAAAACACTTTCGCACTTGTGTTAGTGTTGAAAAACCACTTTTCGCACTTGTGTTAGTGTTGAAAAACCACTTTTCGCACTTGTGTTAGTGTTGAAAACCACTTTTCGCACTTGTGTTGGTGCAGGTAACCACTTTTGCATTTGTATTAGTGTGAAAAAAACACTTTTCGCACTTGTGTTAGTGTTGAAAAACCACTTTTCGCACTTGTATTAGTGTGGAAAAAACACTTTTCGCACTTGTGTTGGTGCAGGAAACCACTTTTGCACTTGTATTAGTGTGGAAAAAACACTTTTTGCACTTGTGATAGTGTTGAAAAACCACTTTTCGCACTTGTGTTAGTGTTGAAAAACCACTTTTCGCACTTGTTTTGGTGCAGGAAACCACTTTTGCACTTGCATTAGTGTGGAAAAAACACTTTTCGCACTTGTGTTAGTGTTGAAAAACCACTTTTCGCACTTGTGTTCGTGCAGGAAACCACTTTTGCACTTGTATTAGTGTGGAAAAAACACTTTTTGCACTTGTGATAGTGTTGAAAAACCACTTTTCGCACTTGTGTTAGTGTTGAAAAACCACTTTTCGCACTTGCGTTAGTGTTGAAAAACCACTTTTCGCACTTGTGTTGGTGCAGGAAACCACTTTTGCACTTGTATTAGTGCGGAAAAAACACTTTTCACACTTGTGTTAGTGTTGAAAAAACACTTTTCGCACTTGTGCTGGTGTTGAAAAACCACTTTTCGCACTTGTGTTGGTGCAGGAAACCACTTTTGCACTTGTATTAGTGTGGAAAAAACACTTTTCGCACTTGTGTTAGTGTTGAAAAACCACTTTTCGCACTTGTGTTAGTGTTGAAAAACCACTTTTCGCACTTGTGTTGGTGCAGGAAACCACTTTTGCACTTGTATTCGTGTGGAAAAAACACTTTTTGCACATGTGATAGTGTTGAAAAACCACTTTTCGCACTTGTGTTAGTGTTGAAAAACCACTTTTCGCACTTGTGTTGGTGCAGGAAACCACTTTTGCACTTGTATTAGTGTGGAAAACCCACTTTTCGCACTTGTGTTAGTGTTGAAAAACCACTTTTCGCACTTGTGTTGGTGCAGGAAACCACTTTTGCTCTTGTATTAGTCTGGAAAAACCACTTTTTGCACTTGTGATAGTGTTGAAAAACCACTTTTCGCACTTGTGTTAGTGTTGAAAAACCACTTTACGCACTTGTGTTAGTGTTGAAAAACCACTTTTCGCACTTGTGTTGGTGCAGGAAACCACTTTTGCACTTGTATTAGTGTGGAAAAAACACTTTTTGCACTTGTGTTAGTGTTGAAAAACCACTTTTCGCACATGTGTTAGTGTTGAAAAACCACTTTTCACACTTGTGTTGGTGCAGGAAACCACTTTTGCACTTGTATTAGTGTGGAAAAAGCACTTTTCGCACTTGCGTTAGTGTTGAAAAACCACTTTTCGCACTTGTGTTAGTGTGGAAAAACCACTTTTCGCACTTGTGTTGGTGCAGGAAACCACTTTTGCACTTGTATTAGTGTGGAAAAAATACTTTTTGCTCTTGTGATAGTGTTGAAAAACCACTTTTCGCACTTGTGTTAGTGTTGAAAAACCACTTTTCGCACTTGTGTTAGTGTTGAAAAACCACTTTTCGCACTTGTGTTGGTGCAGGAAACCACTTTTGCACTTGTATTAGTGTGGAAAAAACACTTTTTGCACTTGTGTTAGTGTTGAAAAACCACTTTTCGCACTTGTATTAGTGTTGAAAAACCACTTTTCGCACTTGTGTTGGTGCAGGAAACCACTTTTGCACTTGTATTAGTGTGGAAAAACCACTTTTCGCACTTGTGTTAGTGTTGAAAAACCACTTTTCGCACTTGTGTTAGTGTTGAAAAACCACTTTTCACACTTGTGTTAGTGTTGAAAAACCACTTTTCGCACTTGTGTTGGTGCAGGAAACCACTTTTGCACTTGTATTAGTGTGGAAAAAACACTTTTCGCATTTGTATTAGTGTGGAAAAAACACTTTTCGCACTTGTGTGTGTTGAAAAACCACTTTTCGCACTTGTGTTAGTGTTGAAAAACCACTTTTCGCACTTGTGTTGGTGCAGGAAACCACTTTTGCACTTGTATTAGTGTGGAAAAAACACTTTTTGCACTTGTGATAGTGTTGAAAAACCACTTTTTGCACTTGTGTTAGTGTTGAAAAACCACTTTTCGCACTTGTGTTGGTGCAGGAAACCACTTTTGCACTTGTATTAGTGTGGAAAAACCACTTTTCGCACTTGTATTGGTGTTGAAAAACCACTTTTCGCACTTGTGTTAGTGTTGAAAAAACACTTTTCGCACTTATGTTGGTGCAGGAAACCACTTTTGCACTTGTATGAGTGTGGAAAAAACACTTTTCGCACTTGTGTTAGTGTTGAAAAAACACTTTCGCACTCGTGTTAGTGTTGAAAAACCACTTTTCGCACTTGTGTTAGTGTTGAAAAACCACTTTTCGCACTTGTGTTAGTGTTGAAAACCACTTTTCGCACTTGTGTTGGTGCAGGTAACCACTTTTGCATTTGTATTAGTGTGAAAAAAATACTTTTCACACTTGTGTTAGTGTTGAAAAACCACTTTTCGCACTTGTATTAGTGTGGAAAAAACACTTTTCGCACTTGTGTTGGTGCAGGAAACCACTTTTGCACTTGTATTAGTGTGGAAAAAACACTTTTTGCACTTGTGATAGTGTTGAAAAACCACTTTTCGCACTTGTGTTAGTGTTGAAAAACCACTTTTCGCACTTGTGTTGGTGCAGGAAACCACTTTTGCACTTGCATTAGTGTGGAAAAAACACTTTTCGCACTTGTGTTAGTGTTGAAAAACCACTTTTCGCACTTGTGTTCGTGAAGGAAACCACTTTTGCACTTGTATTAGTGTGGAAAAAACACTTTTTGCACTTGTGATAGTGTTGAAAAACCACTTTTCGCACTTTTGTTAGTGTTGAAAAACCACTTTTCGCACTTGTGTTGGTGCAGGAAACCACTTTTGCACTTGTAATAGTGTTGCAAAACCACTTTTCGCACTTGTGTTAGTGTTGAAAAACCACTTTTCGCACTTGTATTGGACGTTGGTGCAGGAAACCACTTTTCGCACATGTGTTAGTGTTGAAAAACCACTTTTTGCACTTGTGATAGTGTTGAAAAACCACTTTTCGCACTTGTGTTGGTGCAGGAAACCACTTTTGCACTTGTATGAGTGTGGAAAAAACACTTTTCGCACTTGTGTTAGTGTTGAAAAAACACTTTCGCACTTGTGTTAGTGTGGAAAAAACACTTTTCGCACTTGTGTTGGTGCAGGAAACCACTTTTGCACTTGTATTCGTGTGGGAAAACCACTTTTTGCACTTGTGATAGTGTTGAAAAACCACTTTTCGCACTTATGTTGGTGCAGGAAACCACTTTTGCACTTGTATGAGTGTGGAAAAAACACTTTTTGCACTTGTGATAGTGTTGAAAAACCACTTTTCGCACTAGTGTTGGTGCAGGAAACCACTTTTGCACTTGTATTAGTGTGGAAAAAACACTTTTCGCACTTGAAAAACCACTTTTCGCACTTGTGTTAGTGTTGAAAAACCACTTTTCGCACTTGTGTTGGTGCAGGAAACCACTTTTGCACTTGTATTAGTGTGGAAAAAACACTTTTCGCACTTGTGTTAGTGTTGAAAAACCACTTTTCGCACTTGTGTTGGTGCAGCAAACCACTTTTGCACTTGTATTTGTGTGGAAAAAACACTTTTCGCACTTGTGTTAGTGTTGAAAAACCAGTTTTCGCACTTGTGTTAGTGTTGAAAAACCACTTTTCGCACTTGCGTTGGTGCAGGAAACCACTTTTGCACTTGTATTAGAGTGGAAAAAACACTTTTTGCACTTGTGATAGTGTTGAAAAACCACTTTTCTCACTTGTGTTAGTGTTGAAAAACCACTTTTCGCACTTGTGTTGGTGCAGGAAACCACTTTTGCACTTGTATTGGTGTGGAAAAACCACTTTTCGCACTTGTGTTAGTGTTGAAAAACCACTTTTCGCACTTGTGTTAGTGTTGAAAAACCACTTTTCGCACTTGTGTTGGTGCAGGAAACCACTTTTGCACTTGTATTAGTGTGGAAAAAAAACTTTTTGCACTTGTGATAGTGTTGAAAAACCACTTTTCGCACTTGTGTTAGTGTTGAAAAACCACTTTTCGCACTTGTGTTGGTGCAGGAAACCACTTTTGCACTTGTATTAGTGTGGAAAAACCACTTTTCGCACTTATGTTAGTGTTGAAAAACCACTTTTCACACTAGTGTTAGTGTTGAAAAACCACTTTTCGCACTTGTGTTAGTGTTGAAAAACCACTTTTCACACTTGTGTTGGTGCAGGAAACCACTTTTGCACTTGTATTAGTGTGGAAAAAACACTTTTCACACTTGTGTTAGTGTTGAAAAACCACTTTTCGCACTTGTGTTAGTGTTGAAAAACCACTTTTCGCACTTGTGTTGGTGCAGGAAACCACTTTTGCACTTGTATTAGTGTGGAAAAACCACTTTCGCACTTGTGTTAGTGTTGAAAAAACACTTTTCGCACTTGTGCTGGTGTTGAAAAACCACTTTTCGCACTTGTGTTGGTGCAGGAAACCACTTTTGCACTTGTATTAGTGTGGAAAAAACACTTTTCGCACTTGTGTTAGTGTTGAAAAACCACTTTTCGCACTTGTGTTAGTGTTGAAAAACCACTTTTCGCACTTGTGTTAGTGTTGAAAAACCACTTTTCGAACTTGTGTTGGTGCAGGAAACCACTTTTGCACTTGTATTCGTGTGGGAAAAACACTTTTTGCACTTGTGATAGTGTTGAAAAACCACTTTTCGCACTTGTGTTAGTGTTGAAAAACCACTTTTCGCACTTGTGTTGGTGCAGGAAACCACTTTTGCACTTGTATTAGTGTGGAAAAACCACTTTTCGCACTTGTGTTAGTGTTGAAAAACCACTTTTCGCACTTGTGTTGGTGCAGGAAACCACTTTTGCTCTTGTATTAGTCTGGAAAAACCACTTTTTGCACTTGTGATAGTGTTGAAAAACCACTTTTCGCACTTGTGTTAGTGTTGAAAAACCACTTTTCGCACTTGTGTTAGTGTTGAAAAACCACTTTTCGCACTTGTGTTGGTGCAGGAAACCACTTTTGCACTTGTATTAGTGTGGAAAAAACACTTTTTGCACTTGTGTTAGTGTTGAAAAACCACTTTTCGCACTTGTGTTAGTGTTGAAAAACCACTTTTCGCACTTGTGTTGGTGCAGGAAACCACTTTTGCACTTGTATTAGTGTGGAAAAACCACTTTTCGCACTTGCGTTAGTGTTGAAAAACCACTTTTCGCACTTGTGTTAGTGTTGAAAAACCACTTTTCGCACTTGTGTTGGTGCAGGAAACCACTTTTGCACTTGTATTAGTGTGGAAAAAATACTTTTTGCTCTTGTGATAGTGTTGAAAAACCACTTTTCGCACTTGTGTTAGTGTTGAAAAACCACTTTTCGCACTTGTGTTAGTGTTGAAAAACCACTTTTCGCACTTGTGTTGGTGCAGGAAACCACTTTTGCACTTGTATTAGTGTGGAAAAAACACTTTTTGCACTTGTGTTAGTGTTGAAAAACCACTTTTCGCACTTGTGTTAGTGTTGAAAAACCACTTTTCGCACTTGTGCTGTTGCAGGAAACCACTTTTGCACTTGTATTAGTGTGGAAAAACCACTTTTCGCACTTGTGTTAGTGTTGAAAAACCACTTTTCGCACTTGTGTTAGTGTTGAAAAACCACTTTTCACACTTGTGTTAGTGTTGAAAAACCACTTTTCGCACTTGTGTTGGTGCAGGAAACCACTTTTGCACTTGTATTAGTGTGGAAAAAACACTTTTCGCATTTGTATTAGTGTGGAAAAAACACTTTTCGCACTTGTGTGTGTTGAAAAACCACTTTTCGCACTTGTGTTAGTGTTGAAAAACCACTTTTCGCACTTGTGTTGGTGCAGGAAACCACTTTTGCACTTGTATTAGTGTGGAAAAAACACTTTTTGCACTTGTGATAGTGTTGAAAAACCACTTTTTGCACTTGTGTTAGTGTTGAAAAACCACTTTTCGCACTTGTGTTGGTGCAGGAAACCACTTTTGCACTTGTATTAGTGTGGTAAAACCACTTTTCGCACTTGTATTAGTGTTGAAAAACCACTTTTCGCACTTGTGTTAGTGTTGAAAAAACACTTTTCGCACTTATGTTTGTGCAGGAAACCACTTTTGCACTTGTATGAGTGTGGAAAAAACACTTTTCGCACTTGTGTTAGTGTTGAAAAAACACTTTCGCACTTGTGTTAGTGTTGAAAAACCACTTTTTGCACTTGTGTTAGTGTTGAAAAACCACTTTTCGCACTTGTGTTAGTGTTGAAAACCACTTTTCGCACTTGTGTTGGTGCAGGTAACCACTTTTGCATTTGTATTAGTGTGAAAAAAACACTTTTCACACTTGTGTTAGTGTTGAAAAACCACTTTTCGCACTTGTATTAGTGTGGAAAAAACACTTTTCGCACTTGTGTTGGTGCAGGAAACCACTTTTGCACTTGTATTAGTGTGGAAAAAACACTTTTTGCACTTGTGATAGTGTTGAAAAACCACTTTTCGCACTTGTGTTAGTGTTGAAAAACCACTTTTCGCACTTGTGTTGGTGCAGGAAACCACTTTTGCACTTGCATTAGTGTGGAAAAAACACTTTTCGCACTTGTGTTAGTGTTGAAAAACCACTTTTCGCACTTGTGTTCGTGCAGGAAACCACTTTTGCACTTGTATTAGTGTGGAAAAAACACTTTTTGCACTTGTGATAGTGTTGAAAAACCACTTTTCGCACTTTTGTTAGTGTTGAAAAACCACTTTTCGCACTTGTGTTGGTGCAGGAAACCACTTTTGCACTTGTAATAGTGTTGCAAAACCACTTTTCGCACTTGTGTTAGTGTTGAAAAACCACTTTTCGCACTTGTATTGGACGTTGGTGCAGGAAACCACTTTTCGCACTTGTGTTAGTGTTGAAAAACCACTTTTTGCACTTGTGATAGTGTTGAAAAACCACTTTTCGCACTTGTGTTGGTGCAGGAAACCACTTTTGCACTTGTATGAGTGTGGAAAAAACACTTTTCGCACTTGTGTTAGTGTTGAAAAAACACTTTCGCACTTGTGTTAGTGTGGAAAAAACACTTTTCGCACTTGTGTTGGTGCAGGAAACCACTTTTGCACTTGTATTCGTGTGGGAAAACCACTTTTTGCACTTGTGATAGTGTTGAAAAACCACTTTTCGCACTTATGTTGGTGCAGGAAACCACTTTTGCACTTGTATGAGTGTGGAAAAAACACTTTTTGCACTTGTGATAGTGTTGAAAAACCACTTTTCGCACTTGTGTTGGTGCAGGAAACCACTTTTGCACTTGTATTAGTGTTGAAAAACCACTTTTCGCACTTGTGTTGGTGCAGGAAACCACTTTTGCACTTGTATTGGTGTGGAAAAACCACTTTTCGCACTTGTGTTAGTGTTGAAAAACCACTTTTCGCACTTGTGTTAGTGTTGAAAAACCACTTTTCGCACTTATGTTGGTGCAGGAAACCACTTTTGCACTTGTATTAGTGTGGAAAAAAAACTTTTTGCACTTGTATTAGTGTGGAAAAACCACTTTTCGCACTTGTGTTAGTGTTGAAAAACCACTTTTCGCACTTGTGTTAGTGTTGAAAAACCACTTTTCGCACTTGTGTTGGTGCAGGAAACCACTTTTGCACTTGTATTAGTGTGGAAAAAACACTTTTTGCACTTGTGTTAGTGTTGAAAAACCACTTTTCGCACTTGTGTTAGTGTTGAAAAACCACTTTTCGCACTTGTGTTGGTGCAGGAAACCACTTTTGCACTTGTATTAGTGTGGAAAAACCACTTTTCGCACTTGCGTTAGTGTTGAAAAACCACTTTTCGCACTTGTGTTAGTGTTGAAAAACCACTTTTCGCACTTGTGTTGGTGCAGGAAACCACTTTTGCACTTGTATTAGTGTGGAAAAAATACTTTTTGCTCTTGTGATAGTGTTGAAAAACCACTTTTCGCACTTGTGTTAGTGTTGAAAAACCACTTTTCGCACTTGTGTTAGTGTTGAAAAACCACTTTTCGCACTTGTGTTGGTGCAGGAAACCACTTTTGCACTTGTATTAGTGTGGAAAAAACACTTTTTGCACTTGTGTTAGTGTTGAAAAACCACTTTTCGCACTTGTGTTAGTGTTGAAAAACCACTTTTCGCACTTGTGCTGTTGCAGGAAACCACTTTTGCACTTGTATTAGTGTGGAAAAACCACTTTTCGCACTTGTGTTAGTGTTGAAAAACCACTTTTCGCACTTGTGTTAGTGTTGAAAAACCACTTTTCACACTTGTGTTAGTGTTGAAAAACCACTTTTCGCACTTGTGTTGGTGCAGGAAACCACTTTTGCACTTGTATTAGTGTGGAAAAAACACTTTTCGCATTTGTATTAGTGTGGAAAAAACACTTTTCGCACTTGTGTGTGTTGAAAAACCACTTTTCGCACTTGTGTTAGTGTTGAAAAACCACTTTTCGCACTTGTGTTGGTGCAGGAAACCACTTTTGCACTTGTATTAGTGTGGAAAAAACACTTTTTGCACTTGTGATAGTGTTGAAAAACCACTTTTTGCACTTGTGTTAGTGTTGAAAAACCACTTTTCGCACTTGTGTTGGTGCAGGAAACCACTTTTGCACTTGTATTAGTGTGGAAAAACCACTTTTCGCACTTGTATTAGTGTTGAAAAACCACTTTTCGCACTTGTGTTAGTGTTGAAAAAACACTTTTCGCACTTATGTTTGTGCAGGAAACCACTTTTGCACTTGTATGAGTGTGGAAAAAACACTTTTCGCACTTGTGTTAGTGTTGAAAAAACACTTTCGCACTTGTGTTAGTGTTGAAAAACCACTTTTTGCACTTGTGTTAGTGTTGAAAAACCACTTTTCGCACTTGTGTTAGTGTTGAAAACCACTTTTCGCACTTGTGTTGGTGCAGGTAACCACTTTTGCATTTGTATTAGTGTGAAAAAAACACTTTTCACACTTGTGTTAGTGTTGAAAAACCACTTTTCGCACTTGTATTAGTGTGGAAAAAACACTTTTCGCACTTGTGTTGGTGCAGGAAACCACTTTTGCACTTGTATTAGTGTGGAAAAAACACTTTTTGCACTTGTGATAGTGTTGAAAAACCACTTTTCGCACTTGTGTTAGTGTTGAAAAACCACTTTTCGCACTTGTGTTGGTGCAGGAAACCACTTTTGCACTTGCATTAGTGTGGAAAAAACACTTTTCGCACTTGTGTTAGTGTTGAAAAACCACTTTTCGCACTTGTGTTCGTGCAGGAAACCACTTTTGCACTTGTATTAGTGTGGAAAAAACACTTTTTGCACTTGTGATAGTGTTGAAAAACCACTTTTCGCACTTTTGTTAGTGTTGAAAAACCACTTTTCGCACTTGTGTTGGTGCAGGAAACCACTTTTGCACTTGTAATAGTGTTGCAAAACCACTTTTCGCACTTGTGTTAGTGTTGAAAAACCACTTTTCGCACTTGTATTGGACGTTGGTGCAGGAAACCACTTTTCGCACTTGTGTTAGTGTTGAAAAACCACTTTTTGCACTTGTGATAGTGTTGAAAAACCACTTTTCGCACTTGTGTTGGTGCAGGAAACCACTTTTGCACTTGTATGAGTGTGGAAAAAACACTTTTCGCACTTGTGTTAGTGTTGAAAAAACACTTTCGCACTTGTGTTAGTGTGGAAAAAACACTTTTCGCACTTGTGTTGGTGCAGGAAACCACTTTTGCACTTGTATTCGTGTGGGAAAACCACTTTTTGCACTTGTGATAGTGTTGAAAAACCACTTTTCGCACTTATGTTGGTGCAGGAAACCACTTTTGCACTTGTATGAGTGTGGAAAAAAACACTTTTTGCACTTGTGATAGTGTTGAAAAACCACTTTTCGCACTTGTGTTGGTGCAGGAAACCACTTTTGCACTTGTATTAGTGTGGAAAAAACACTTTTCGCACTTGTGTTAGTGTTGAAAAACCACTTTTCGCACTTGTGTTAGTGTTGAAAAACCACTTTTCGCACTTGTGTTGGTGCAGGAAACCACTTTTGCACTTGTATTAGTGTGGAAAAAACACTTTTCGCACTTGTGATAGTGTTGAAAAACCACTTTTCGCACTTGTGTTGGTGCAGCAAACCACTTTTGCACTTGTATTTGTGTGGAAAAAACACTTTTCGCACTTGTGTTAGTGTTGAAAAACCAGTTTTCGCACTTGTGTTAGTGTTGAAAAACCACTTTTCGCACTTGCGTTGGTGCAGGAAACCACTTTTGCACTTGTATTAGAGTGGAAAAAACACTTTTTGCACTTGTGATAGTGTTGAAAAACCACTTTTCTCACTTGTGTTAGTGTTGAAAAACCACTTTTCGCACTTGTGTTGGTGCAGGAAACCACTTTTGCACTTGTATTGGTGTGGAAAAACCACTTTTCGCACTTGTGTTAGTGTTGAAAAACCACTTTTCGCACTTGTGTTAGTGTTGAAAAACCACTTTTCGCACTTGTGTTGGTGCAGGAAACCACTTTTGCACTTGTATTAGTGTGGAAAAAAAACTTTTTGCACTTGTGATAGTGTTGAAAAACCACTTTTCGCACTTGTGTTAGTAGTGTAATAATGTTGCTTCTGGGACACCTCCGTTTAACATGGGAAATCCCTATCTAATGTCATTTACCCCCTTGTCTTTTTCAAAAATCATAAACACCTCTATTTCTCCCACCCTCATCTTTATGAACCTTTTGTCTGTAGTACCTATCCTTAATGTTGTTCATTAGACCACTCAAACACTACAAATATTTGTTTTCTCTTATAGACCTATCATCCTTCTTCTACATATCATCTGGCAGATTAATCTTTGACCCATTCACTTCCATATTGACCCTAAAGACCTCTATTTCTCTCACCCTGTTCTTTACGAACCTTCTAACCTTTTGACATGTTATCCTTATTCATTAGACCACTTAAACACCTGTGATCCTTCTGACCTTATGGACCTTTTAACCTTTGACTCTTAATATCATCTGGTGAATATAACCCACTCAAACATCGACCCCACAAATATTTGTTTATGTGTGGGAAATAATTTAATTCTCCTACAACTCTCTTCACCATCTAATATATTAACAAAAAATATGTTTGAGTTTGGTTCTTTATTAAGATATTTTAACTGAGCTAAGATAAAATGGTAAACCTCCCTCAATGTTCTTATTTGAGCGCCTCCAGTGCCACATACCATTTTTAAATTAAAGTATATATTTTCCTGACAACCATCAAAGTTTTCCGTCCACTCAAAAATATTTCCATCTTTTTTACCCAATTCACCGGTATTTAAATTAATTCTCTTATTTGTTTTGTGAACTTTTTTACCAGTTGCCTTTTCAATTATACCTATTTGATATTTTTCACATTCATTATGTTTTCCATTTATATACCAAGGTTGATTACACCTCCACTCTTTAGTCTGGTTGATACTTGGTTCTATCATTTATATAATAGTAAAAAAGGCGGCGGTAGCCCGTTAAAATCCCCAACCCCCCCCCCCTTTTTAACTTATCACTTATATATATCTTATCACTTATATATATCTTATCACTTATGTATATCTTATCACTTATATATATATCTTATCACTTATATATATATCTTATCACTTATATACTTATATAACCATAAGGGAGACTATCAATTCCATTTTCTAAAATAAACCTCTTATCATCAAAAGCCCCCAATGCTTTCTTATTTATCTCTTCTGAATATAATTGATGTTTATAACTTCTTATTCCATTAATCTTTCTAAACTCTTCTTTCTTTGTTGTTAAACAGTTATAATAATCCTTAAAGTTTATTGTTTCTTTAATAACATTTTTCTTTACACCTTTTAACTTCTTATCAGTCTTTTCAACGTTATTCACAATGTATTTATAAGCATAAGCCTTTGACCTCAATCCCACAAATTCACTCATAACATTTCCTCCTAATTCATCCTTGAACTTTCCAATCACCTTTTTATTTTTAGAAGAGAACAACTCACTCTCTGGACTGTAATTACTCGTGTCATAGATATTAATGTCTCTTTTCATGTCTGAATAAACATCGTTGGTATTAATTTTCAAAATAAAACTATCTGTATCCATATAAAGTAGATTAACATCATTTTGATATTTCTTCCTCAAGTTATTATAAAAGTAATCATACATTAATGACTTTGATAAATCAAGAATTGTTGTTCCAATATAAATAGGTTTGTTCATTTCAATACTCTCTTTAATCAAATGGATCGCACAAAAGTTCTCAGTAAAGACCTCAGCTCGAGTAAAACTCGGTCTATTAATTAATTTTGATGCTTGTTCCCAAGATGTTGATAGTCTGATATTTTGTCTTTTCCTCACATTCTCCATAGTCTTACCAAAGACCGCATTATTCATCAATTTATAAAAGTCTTTCTCAAAATCTGTTTTTGACTCTGTTCTTCTTTGTGTATTAAAATCAATGTACCCCTTTAACCAATGACTTTGATTGAACTTTAGAACCCTATGGATCTTCTCTACTCTTAGACCTTTTGATAAATATTGTCGCAAATTTCTTTGGTGTAGAACATAATTTTTCTTGTTATATAATGTAGTAAGTAATTTTTCTGTTGATTCACCTATATCAAACGATCGTTGATAATCACTCAACCATTCTTTCTTTGGACTTGCTTTCTCACAAGCAAATGGGAGATCTTTGTGTAGGTTATGGAGTTCCTCTGGATATTTTAAATCAATTTCAAAATAATAACCAACTTTTTCTTCATCCAATTCTTTTTGTGTAGAGATACATACATCTTGTAAAACGTTTTTGTAGTCTTTTTCCTTTACCCATCTAAGTTTTCCATAAGGAAGAGCCTGAGACATTGCCCAGCCATACAGGTTGTTCGCGTCATAGTACATCAAGTAAGAACTCTCTTTCGTTGGATCATAATTTGGAAGATATTTGTTATTTGCTTTTGCGTATCTACTCGAGCAGACTTGTGAAATTCCACCTCTTTTTGCCTTTTCAATCATCAAAAGCATATCAACATCGGTTATCAAATCCAAATCTTGTTTTGTCATTTTCAACATCGCACTCCAGGCCAATCCAGGTGCTGTGTAGTAGTGAGCAGGATCCAATCCATATCCAGTGCGACAAACAGATCTAAAGGCTTCAAATACATCGGCCAATAAAAGCACATCAGTTTTGAGATACAAATCGTGATACTCGCCAAGATTCTTGATGTTATATTTTTCCCAAACATTTTGTGCGTGTACATAATCTTTATCAGATATATGACTATTATTTAATTTGTTATAGAAATTTTCTTTTGAAGGAAGTTGTGTTTCATTGAATCTCTCAAATGAGTCCATATAGTCATAGGGGTAAATTCCCTTTTGTGTTAGAAAATCTTTATCTAAAAAATACTCTGAAAGACATGGAAACTCTTTTAGATTTTGAACCAAGTTAACCAATGGACTTGCCATGAATTTAAATGTATCAAGAAATCTGATATGAGTAATAGGAGATGTGTGAATTGTTTTTGTGAATGAAATGTATTTCTGATCCGTGTTTGGAATTGCTGAGATACTTCCAGAAGTCTTTGAGAGTTCCTTGATAAATAGATGTGTATCATAATGAGCGTTGTTATGAAGAAAGACAGGAATGAAAGAGGGGAGTTGATAATTAATATTACAACTTTGATGAGCCGGACCTCTATATTTACCAGTGAGATGACAATGGTCTCTAACCTTTAGACCTTTACCAATTTTCTCCTCACAAATATGACAGACATTGTTTTTTATAAATTCCCTTTTTTCTTTACTTGTTAAGGACATTGGTTTATTGGTTTCTCTCATTATCTTGGTTAATCGAACACAGTCTTTTTCTAGTCGTTTCACAAACTCCTCTGGGGTATTTGAGCCTCTATACATCTCTAACTTGTTATATTTATCACCAACGGATGATTTGATATAATAACAAAAACCACAAGGAGTATGTTTTTGATATTTATTTGTGTATGATTCTTTTGGATCTTGAGAAGCAGTATCAATTTTTTCTAAAATACTTTCAAAATCAGCATATATAACAAATGGATGTTTGATCTTTTTATTTTCATCTTTGAATGTGATCTTTGAGCCTTCTTTAGGCATATTGATTACCGTTGATTTATGTTCGCCACAATAATTTGAATGTTTATCTAATCTTTCTTGTGAATTGAAGAAGTTAAGACAACGCAAACAAATATATATTTTATTTGTTCTCTTACAGACTTGTGGTTTTATTAATTTAGCAATATCTTTGATGTATGTATAATGTGAATTTTCGTCTGAATTAAAATATAGAAGATTAATATGAGTTTGTTTACAATTGTCAGAAAGCTTTAAAACCTGAATGTTGTTTGTTTCTGTTAGACCATAAACATTAACTGATAAATTATTCATCTTTTCAAATTTAGGAATATCATTTAAAGTCATCGGAAACTTTAGATCTTTCGTATTTAATGTATTCTCATATTTTTTATAATGAGATACTCTTTCATCATGAAAATGTGGAGGATGTAAGTGTGCTAAAATAGACCAGAGAAAACATTTATTGTCTTTATTTTTGATATTGATAACTGCTTTTCTATTTTTGATAACACTGGGTAAATCAATGTAAGAAGAAGCTTTTAGAGGATCTGATTTAAGAATATGAATGTCTATGTAAATAATTTTTCCTATATTGAATCCACTTCCTACGATTGAATTATCCACATCTTGCTCTTGTTTAATAAGTTCATCATAGACTCCTGATGTTTTAAAATCTTGATATGAAGATATAAAGTGTGGCTCAGTTCTCATGTATGGTGCATCTATAACTCCTTCATCCTTTGTCATTTCTAATTTTACTCCCATATAAAATTTAAGTGGTTTCATTTCCTTTAGTGTTTTTTCAATCAACGTTTGAACAGCAGGTTTAACTATTTCTACAGCATCAACTATAGACTCTGGTTCAGGAGGTTTGAAGTTAAAGACTCTTATTTTAATATGTCCTTTGAATGCTCCATCAGAGTTTTTAGTTGTGATAAAATTTGATAAATGTAGATTTGTTTTAAGATGTATTTTGAAGCCTTTCTTGAGGATATTTTTATTACATGTAGAACAGTGTTTTGTTTCAGGTGGAAGAGGGGAAAGTTTGTTTAAAATGTTGTATGTATGTTTTGCGGTGAGAATATGTTGTTTATAATATTTTACTTCCTTCTCGCAAGTATCACAATAAACCATATTTATAGCGTGAGAAAACGTGGTGTTTTATATATATCACTGTGCTTAAAATAAAACACTTTTGAGCTTTACAGCTCCGTTTTATATATATCGCTGTGCTTAAACTAAAACACTTTTTCACTCAGAATCATCTAAGTCATAACTATCACATGAATACTCAGAATCATACTCAGAGTCATCAATAAAGCTACTCTCATAACTATCATTTGAGCACAAACTATTAGTATCATAACTATCATCTGTGTTCAATGAAATACTATCATCACCATCGTCCAAGTTCAATGAAATACTATCATCACTATCGTCTGAGTTCAATGAAATAGTAAAATCTTCACTGCTGTATTGACTCATATTTAATTAGCAAGAAAAATATTCCCATCAATATCTATATACTTTCTTTCATTAACAGATTCAATCTCTACAATTTTTATATCAAAAGTTATCTTTAAATAATCTCTAACTATCATAGAACGAAATGACATTTCACCAGAAATATTAACATCATTCATTTTACTTAGATCTACACCCTTTGGATTATTAAAGAAAATACAAATGTCTCCTCTAGAATTATTAATGGTCTTATCATTCTTTTTCAAAGTATCGTGGTCAATCACTTTTTCAAGCTTTGAATAAATTGCCAGGAGTAGAGGAGAAACTTTTGTTAGATTTACTTTAATGGATGTCTTTCCAGGTATAGTTAGAGCTCTTCCTTTAAATGAAATAGAGGGGCTCATGTTATTTTCCATAACTGGTTTTACCCAAAAATTTCCATATTTATCTTTGTTCAATTTAACATCTTTGACATATTTTTCTATATCTTCCACCGAAGTAGAGATTGATTGAAATTTGTCTTTTGTGCTTTGAAACATTGTATTTATTAATGAATAAACTTGCGTTTAGTTTAAGTAAAAATTTACCACATAAATATGATAAGTTCTGAAGGATATTTAGAATTTCCAGACTCTCCATATGATAAATTAGAGAATTGTCCGGCTTGTGATAGAGTGGGGCTTAATGATGAGGATTCATATAAACAATGTATTTTCTGTGATTTAATTTTAATTAATGATAATAAGAAATATAAAAAAATATATAACTCTTTTAAATTAGAACCAAAAATGAATTACTTTACAAGATTAATAAGAGAGATGAATGTTAAGTATTGTGATGATAATACACCATTTCTTTCAAGGGAAGAGACTAATTGTATTGAGGAAATGTATAAGGGTTTAATGATATTTATTATTCAAAATAATTTTAATGGAAATGTTAATACAAGATACTATATAAATAAAATAATGGATTATTTTGAAATTAAACCCGAACTCAGGATAAAATATAGAGTTTCTCAAATAGCTCAAAAAAAGTTGGATAACTTGTTTTCCAAATATATAAATGAATGATTTTTTACCCGTTTGGGAAAATAAGATAAAATTTAATAACCATAAAAACATTCCAAATTCATTGAGATGTCTAATAGTTGGTTCAAGCGGATGTGGAAAAACCTGTTTACTTTTAAAGATGCTCCTTGGTTCTAATTTTTTAGATTATGATAATTTAATAATTTTTACAAAGTCAAGTTTTCAACCCGAGTATCAACTACTCTCACAGGGTTTTAATGCGGGTCTTAAAAAGGAAGACATTATCGGTTTATTTAAACTTCAAAACAAACTAAATGATTATAATATTGATGATATAATACAATTATTTTGTGATACACAGAAATCAAAATCGAAACCCATAACTTGTATTCTCAGTGATAATACGGATGATATACCTTCACCTCAAGATTTAGATAAATCAAAAAAGAACCTTGTCATCTTTGATGATTGTGTTAATGAGAGAAACCAAACAGTAATGGATAGCTACTATACAAGAGGGAGACATTCTTCTTGTAATTGTATATATCTTAGTCAATCATATTTTCAACTCCCTCGACGCTCAATAAGAAACAATGCCAATACTTTTATTTTATTTAAGTTAAATTCAATAGATGTAAATAATTTTTGGAGAGATAATTGCTCTACGTTATGTAGTAAAAAAGAATTTGAAAATTATATGAAACACACGATTGGAAAATATAAATATATTGTTGTGAAACAAGATGAGATACTAAATGATATTTTTCAATAAATAAATACAGAAAATGAATACTGAAGAAAGAGAAAGAAAGTTTAAGGAACATCAACAATTAGTTTCAAAAGTTGTTAAACAACAGGAAGAGATAAAGAAGAAACGGAGACAGAAACTAACTGGTGAAGAAGCCTTTGAAAGAAAACAAGAGAAATTCTTTAAACCACTTTTGAAAACTCAACACCCTACAGTTCCCACGGTAGAATTTACTCCGAAAAAACTTCAAATGCTCAAAGATTTTAGTCAGATAACAAAACAAGAACTTGGTGAATTAGAATATGATGACGAGGGATTATTTCGGAAACTTGAGCAGGTAAATCAACCCCCTAATTATGTTGTGGAAGCTCTTCAAAACAATGAATATTCTGCGGGTTCAAAAACCAGAGCAGGTCTCATTCCAACAGAAGAACCAGCAGTGTTTCATCTTGTGGAAGAAAAGGTATTGATATTTAATGATAAATTGATGTTCTTGAGTTCTACTCAACCAAATGTTAAATTAACTCCAAGATTAATGTTTCTTCTAACAAACCCCGGATTCAGCGGTTCAAAATATTTTGAGGAACCACTTGATATGGAAAGAGAGGAAGATAGGGTATATATTGAGTTGTTAAATACACTTGATTATGGAGTTTCTGTTGCTGGTAAAAGTAAGAAGAATGAGAAGGAGAAACATATTATTGATGCTTTAAGTAAGCTTGGTTCGGGTGTTAGTTTTCTTCCAAATGACCCATCACAATTAGTTAATAGGCTATTATTGTTATTAGGTAGTAAGAAGGCTGGAAACAACAATTGTTTTAATGAATCCTCAGCCATTTTAGATCAGTTGATGAACATGAAAATAATTAATAAATGTCAATACAAAGATATTTTATTAGATATTAAATAAGATGAGAAGCACAATTCTTAGTTTTAATTTCACAACGAGCGATTACACAGCTTCATTCCCTTACCCAATACAACTTGACCCCCTTACCTCATATGAGGCATCTTTGTTGTCAATGGAAACTTACAATACCCTTTTTAATATCACAGAGAAAAACAACAAGTTTAGTTATAATCCAGGCACTGCCTACAAAACTATAACTGTTTCACCTGGAGCTTACGAGATTTCTCAAATATCTTCAGAAGTCTCTCGCCTTATGAAAGAAAAAGGTGATGAACCAAAAAATATTGTAATAGATATTCAAACACACACTTCAAAATCAACTATTAAACTGAAAAATAATTATAAAGTTGATTTCACGATTGAAAATTCGTTCAGAGAGCTATTGGGTTTCTCTTCAAAAAAGATTGAAAATAACGGGACGTTTTACAGTGATAATGTTATCCAAATATCCTCCGGTATAAATTCAGTATTAATTCATTGTGATTTGATTGATGGTGCTTATAACGATGGAATAAGAACAAATACAATATTTTCATTCAGTGCATACTCAACCCCGATTGGTTATAAATTTAATATGGAACCAAAAAATCTTGTCTATTTACCTGTGTCAGGAAAAACCATATACAGAGTAAATTTTAGGATAACCGACCAAGATAATCGTATGATATCCTTTAATGATGAAATTATATCCATCAGAATTCACCTACGTGAAGTTTTTCAATAAATAAATAATGGTTATTGTAAGAAAACACGAGTTGGGAAAATATAAAATAATTACAGGGGAGGGCATGTTCCTTTCACCAGACTATACAAGGTATGTGGGTAAAGGATATTATAAACCTAAGAGACAACGGGGTGTGGGTCATCAATTTCGAAATAAAGGAGATGGGATAATTGATACTCTAATGGGTATTGGTTCAACCATTCTTAAACATAAAGACCTAATTGGTTCAACTGCTTCTCTCATGGGAAATGTAGCAGGTGTTGTAAAGAGTATAAAAGATGCTCAAAAGGAGTCCCATAAATTACAAGCAATCAAAGAAATTAAAAAAGGTAAAACTCAACTATCTTCACAAGAACGACAAAAAATCATTAAAATACTTGGGTCAGGGTTTCAACAATTTTAATACTATATAAATACAAGTATGGAAGCGATTGATAGTATCTATGATTTGGATGATACGATTATCATTTCAAACTCTACTAAAAAGGAAGACTATTTTAAGGTAAATGCTATTACAGGAACCGACTGGAATTCAAACGGAACAAAAAGTTTTGAAATAAATAATCAACAAACTTACTTGAATATAGCTGATAGTTTCTTGCTGTGTAAATTTAAATTCACTAAGGCTGCGAATAATACTAATGCTACACTCGTAAATGATTTCTTCTGGAAAATGTTTGACAGTGTTCGCCTGTATATTGGAACACAAGAGGTTGAAGCGGTTGATTATGTCTCTGCTACATCTGAAATGATGAAATTTACACTATATTCGTTTGGTGATAGAATGGGTAAGGGAGCTGTTGAAGGCTTTATTCCTGATATGTCAACGGGAACAAACACAGACCCTGGTTATAGTCAAAGGAAGTCAATGTATAATGATGACGCAAAAGCTGAGAATAGTTTTACCGTAGCAGTACCTCTTAAAGGTATATTTGGATTTTGTGATTATGATAAAGTTTTGTATGGTCTTAAAATTAGATTTCAACTACAAAGGAATGATAATGTAAATAGATTGCTTTTTGGGGCTGAAAATGCTTTTGGCGACAATAATAAATTTGTTATTAATGATTTGTGTTGGTATATCAATGAATATACTCCTAATCTTAAAACGGAGGAGATGTTAAATAGAAGACTTAACTCAAAGAAACCGCTAAATGTATCATACCTTAAAAGAAGATGTCAACACGTTAAACTGGAACACACTACCTACACTTGGAATTTGGGTGTTCTTGAAGGAAAGCCACGATACCTATGGCTCATTTTTAAAAAACCAGATGGAGAGGAGGGTACTAATAAGAATAATGCGCTGAGTGATAATGCTAAGGTGAAACAACTTCGGGTTTCTCTTGATGGCACATTTTATCCGCGAGATAGATTGGAAATTGATTGGGAAAAAAATGATTATGCGGAAGCCTACAAGTCCTACCAAAAAGTGTGTGAAAGTAATGGTAATAATGATCCTATTTTGGATATGGTTGCATTTAAAGGTTTATATACAATCTACGCAATTGACCTGAGTTCTCAAAAGGAAACTATAAAGTCTAATCGAGTGGATACTTCTCTATACATTGAAAGAGGGGAGAATGAAGAAGTTGATGCTTATTGTTTGCTTTTGGAGGAAACAGAATTACAGATTAATACAGATAATGGTGTTATGATTAATATCACATAGGTTTTTTCTCATAAATAAATGGTAGGGGTATATGTTAATCAAATCAATCTTAATAAATTAACATCTTGTATTCAAAATCAAAAGCCTTGTATTATTAATGTTAATACAATTCAAAGAAAAGGAGCTGTAAGAATTGATGTTTTACTCACACACACACAAGTAAAAACACTAAATGATGTTGGATCACTTAAAATTAAAATGACGAAACCTATGTTAAATAAATATTCAATAGACGAGTCAAGAGGAGGATTTCTCCCGTTTCTAATTCCTTTATTTGCTGGTTTAAGTGCGGCGGGAGCATTGACTGGTGGTATTTCAGCAGCGGTAAAAACTGCTAACGAAAGGAAGGCACAACTAAAAGCTCAAAAAGAATTGGAAAGACATAACAAGGAGTTGGAGAAACAAATTAGTGGAAGTGGTGTAATTGTAGATTTTGCTCAAAAACTTGAAAGTCTACCTGATAAAGCTAGATTGTTGGTTGGTGATATGCTTTCCTCTATCGCTCAAGCGGGTGTTAAACTAACTAAACGGGGTAATGGATTGTATCTTTCTCATAAATAAATGGATAAATGGTTTAAACAATTTGGAAAGAATACAACGTCAAATATAGAACTAGCCAAGTATTGCAAAACACTAAAAATTGATAATGTGGTAATCTGTATGAGAGATGAATTAATACATATAAATAAGAATACAAAGAATATTATTATGAATTTAGACACACAGAATGGTTCTCATTGGGTTTGTATTCATAATAGTCAGGATAAATATTATTTTGATAGTTATGGTATGCCACCACCTGTTGAAGTAATACAATTCTTACAGAATGGTGTTTATCAAACATTTCAAGTTCAAGAAATTAATTCTAAATGTTGTGGTCAATTATGTTTATATGTATTATTTCAACTCAACAATAATGAAAATTTTTATGATATCATTTTTAATCTAATATAAATGACTTATGTTGGAAAAGATGGTTCTATCTTTGGAAAATCCTCTCAGGATATTGATTTATCAAATTATTATACAAAGGCACAGGCTGAACGACAAAAATATAGTGTAAGTAAAAATATTAATATGAAGAATACTTATAAATTAATCAATTATCCAAACCCTACAGATGCGAATGACTTAATTAGATTAAGTGATTTATCACAATATATATTTTTAAAGAAAACAGCACGTTTTGTGAAAGAAGTAAAATTTACAACCACAACACCTGGTTATACTGACCATACACCTTTCCTCATTGAATTTAACTACCTGCTTACAATTGAATTTTATAAAGAAGGACATTTAGTTAATATGCGAATTAATAAATGGGGGTATGATATGCCTGATTTAGGGTATAATTGGTCTTTTTCAATAAACATAGAAGACCTACATGATTTAAATCAGTCTCGTAAAGAAGAATATTATCCACTTGGTGAGGATAAGGATTTATGTGGAAGTACAATTAGTAAACAACAAATACGTGATTTTAAGAAAAGAAAAATATATGATAGTATAGCGATGGTTCGCATGACAAAGAAGGAAGGTAATGAGATAAGGATAGAAAGCCGAGGAATACAAACCGATTTGGTAGTGGGAAGATGGGGTGGTATTACCTGTCATAATATTAATCTCACATATATTTCTGATACATAAATGGCAGGAAGAAGACTACAAGAGAATTATAATTTTTGTATTCAAGGATACCTACAAGAAAAGGGTGCTCGGTATTACATACCTTATGATTTGGAGCATATACATGGGAATTTTGTCATTAAAAACTGGCCTTATACTGATATTGTTAAACCCACAAATAGAGACTTGTTTAAAATATTAAATAAAAATGAACTTCTCAAAGTTATGAAATATAAAACTCTTTTAGAAATCGTCAACAAATCTTATTGGTATCCTATTATGAGAAAAATAATTATAGATACAAGAATATCTCAAAATCCAGATGAGTATATGTATAATATTCTTTGGGGTTCAAACTCAAGGGTAGCAAGGGATGAGGAAGGAGTTGAAGAAGAGAAGGAGGAAAGAGAGAAAAAGGAGAAGGAGGAAAGGGAGAGGGAGGAGAAGGAGGAGAGGGAGAAAAAGGAGGAGAAGGAGGAGAGGGAGAAAAATGAGAAGGAGGAAAGGGAGAAAAGGGAGAAAAAGGAGAAGGAGGAGAGGGAGAAAATGGAGGAGGAGGAGAGGGAGCAAAGAGAGAGGGAGGAAAAATATAAAAAGATGGAAATCATTGAGATTCATAAAAGATTGAGTGTATTAAAGCAAATAAATCAATCTCAACGCACCGAAGAGGAAATTAAAGAATTAACAACTCTTATGAAGATAATAGTTTCAAAAATAAGAACGTCAATGTCTTCAATTTCAGAGATTTAAACGAGAAAGTGGTGAAGAAGAAGAAGAAGAAGAAGAAGGAAAAGATTATGTGATTGATGATGTTGGTGTCATTGACTTTAGTTAGTTTTTATTTGTAAATAAATGGAGGAGAGAGTGAAGGCATTCCTTAGGATTCTTTATGTTTTAAAAATAAAGATTGAAATGTATATGTTGAAAACCAAAAAGGTTTTGATACTCTGTCGGAATTTTTCTGATAAATAAATATGAGTTATTGTCTCAAATGTAAAAAGAAAACTAAATCTAAAAATATCTCTTATGTTAAAGCTAAAAATAATAGAGTTTATCAAAAAGGAATATGTCAAGTATGTGGCTCTAAAAAGTGCCAATTCATCTCTCCTAAAAGAGGAGGAGACATACAAAAGTTTCTGTCAGGAAGTAAATTTACAACAACTGGAATTCCAGGGGAATTACACCTTCCAGGGTATTCTTTCTGTGGTCCAGGAACAAACTTGGATAAAAGATTAGATGAGGCTGACAATCCTAAACCTTGGTCTAAACCTACAAATAGGGTTGACGAAGTGTGTATGAAGCATGATATTGCTTATGGGAAAACCACTACGTTGACTGAAAAACATAAAGCCGACAGCGAAATGTTGTATAATTTGTCTTTGATACAAAATCCAATGTTGAGAGAGAAAGTTGATAGGTTTATTGTGAGAAATTTGATAAATGCTAAATTGAAACTTGGTCTTGGTTATTCCTCAAAAAACTATTAGGCTCTAATGATGTCATCAAGACTGAGGAGCTTTTGGCTGAAGAATTACACAAACCTATAATCACAAAGTTTAAAAGAAGGAAGGTTTATTCTAAATACACCGACCACATATGGTCCGCTGATTTAATTGAATTGAATAATGACAGGGGATACAGGTATGCTTTAACCGTTATTGATTTGAGGAGTAGATTTGCCTGGGTTGTCCCTTTAAAAAATAAAAGGGGTGATACTTTAATGTTAGCCTTTAAGCTAATATTTGATCGGGATAAAAGGAAACCAAAGAAGTTATGGACTGATGAGGGAACAGAGTTCTATAACAAAATATTCATGAAATTTCTTAAGGGGAAGGGTATTAAATTATACAGCACCTTTAATGAAGGAAAGGCAGTTGTTATTGAGCGTTTTAATCGTACTTTAAAAGAGAAATTATATAAAAAATTCACACAACTCGGTTCTCAAAAATGGGTGTATTTAATTCAGGATATTGTAGATAATTACAATAATACAGTTCATTCATCAACACAATCAAAACCATCAGAAACATTTACAAAATTAGAATATGAAAAGGAGATTAATTTGAGAAAGCCCAAGTTTAAAGTTGGTGATATTGTAAGAATATACAAATGGAAAAGTCATTTTGAGAAAGGTTATACACAAAAATGGACTCGTGAATTATTTAAAATCATTGATGTAATGGATACAGTCCCTTGGACCTACAAATTATATGATTTAAATGGAGAAGAAATCTTGGGTTCATTTTACTCACAAGAATTACAAAAAACACAAGTAAGCAGATAATACCCTTGAAAATAATAAATAAATAAATAAAATGTAATGGGGATACGTTTTTAAATCTGTGAACCCCAAACACAGAATCCCACAACTTTTTAGTTGGGGCTTAACTTTTGTGTGTGTATAATGGGGATACGTTTTTAAATCTGTGAACCCCAAACACAGAATCCCACAACTTTTTAGTTGGGGCTTAACTTTTGTGTGTGTATAATGGGGATACGTTTTTAAATCTGTGAACCCCAAACACAGAATCCCACAACTTTTTAGTTGGGGCTTAACTTTTGTGTGTGTATAATGGGGATACGTTTTTAAATCTGTGAACCCCAAACACAGAATCCCACAACTTTTTAGTTGGGGCTTAACTTTTGTGTGTGTATAATGGGGATACGTTTTTAAATCTGTGAACCCCAAACACAGAATCCCACAACTTTTTAGTTGGGGCTTAACTTTTGTGTGTGTGTGTATGTGCGAGTGAGTCATAATAATATACAAACCCTAACCCAACCCAAGCCCTAACCCAACCCCATCCCTAACCCAAACCCATCCCTAACCCAACCCATCCCTAACCCAACCCCATCCCTAACCCAACCCCATCCCTAACCCAACCCCATCCCTAACCCAACCCCATCCCTAACCCAACCCCATCCCTAACCCAACCCCAACCCTAACCCAACCCCATCCCTAACCCAACCCCATCCCTAACCCAACCCATCCCTAACCCTCACATTCAAAATCCCAACCCTAACCCAATCCCATCCCTAACCCAACCCCAACCCTAACCCTCACATTCAAAATCCCAACCCTAACCCAACCCATCCCTAACCCAACCCCATCCCTAACCCAACCCCATCCCTAACCCAACCCCAACCCTAACCCTCACATTCAAAATCCCAACCCTAACCCAACCCCATCCCTAACCCTCACATTCAAAATCCCACCCAAACCCTAACATAATCTTTCTTTTCTTCTTTTTTAAATACGTATTTCTTTTTTTTTTTCCTCTTCCTCCAATTCTGTCTTTCAAGGCTTTTAAGTTTGAAGAAGTAGAAATGGGAAGAAAGAATTTTCCAGCATTTTCTTCCTCGAACTTTCTTGATATTGCTTAAATCAAGCGTCATTAAATAAAGAACATTGTTCATTGCTTTAGAATCCAAAGAGTCTCCAAGAGGAACCCCACAGGTAGAGTCTCCAAAATAAAACCAACTTTCCAAGTTCCCAAGGTATAACCACATTCCTGTTGAGCCTCCAAGATAGGTATCACATTCCGAGTCATCAAAACAAAACCCCCATTCAGAGTCTCCAAAACGAAACCAGTTTTCAAAGTCTCCAAGGTAAAACTCTTTTCCTAATTTTATGAAATTTAGTGAGTCTCCAAGGTAGGCTCCACAGTTAGAACCATCTAGGCAGACCTCATAATTAGTTTTTCCCAAATTTAGTGAGTCTCCAAGGTAGGCTCCACAGTTAGAACCATCTAGGCAAACCTCATAATTTGTTTTTCCCAAATTTAGTGAGTCTCCAAGGTAGGCTCCACAGTTAGAACCATCTAGGCAGACCTCATAATTTGTTTTTCCCAAATTTAGTGAGTCTCCAAGGTAGGCTCCACAGTTAGAACCATCTAGGCAGACCTCATAATTTGTTTTTCCCAAATTTAGTGAGTCTCCAAGGTAGGCTCCACAGTTAGAACCATCTAGGCAAACCTCATAATTTGTTTTTCCCAAATTTAGTGAGTCTCCAAGGTAGGCTCCACAGTTAGAACCATCTAGGCAGACCTCATAATTTGTTTTTCCCAAATTTAGTGAGTCTCCAAGGTAGGCTCCACAGTTAGAACCATCTAGGCAGACCTCATAATTAGTTTTTCCCAAATTTAGTGAGTCTCCAAGGTAGGCTCCACAGTTAGAACCATCTAGGCAAACCTCATAATTTGTTTTTCCCAAATTTAGTGAGTCTCCAAGGTAGGCTCCACAGTTAGAACCATCTAGGCAGACCTCATAATTTGTTTTTCCCAAATTTAGTGAGTCTCCAAGGTATAACTCTTTGGCTGGGTCATCAAGGTAGAACTCGTTCAGTGGGTTTTGTTTTGATAACTCACAATAAGTATCATCATGGTAGAACTCTTTTTCAGGATTTTGTGGATCTCCAAGGTATAACTCTTTGGCTGGGTCATCAAGGTAGAACTCGTTCTGTGGGTCTTGGTTGTTCAAAAGATCTTCAAACAAAAAAATAACTTTATCCCAAGTTGTGTTAAAAGTAGAATTTTCATTTCGTAGCTCAGATACAATTTCCTCCATCGACAAGAGGTTCGAGTCCAGTTCATCAATCTGAAGGTTGAGCGCTACACAGGTAGTAGGACTCCAAGGAATAGCAAAGTTATCCCATTCCATTTCGGCATAGGAGTCCATTCTCAAGTGAAGCAGAAAGCGTGTTTGAAAAAGCCTGTGTGGTCGGTGCCTTTTATAAGAAGGGCTGGGTGTGTGTCATTTCCTGTGGAAATTCCCTGGGCGTGTCTTAACTGGAAATGATGTGATGGAAATTCCCTGAAAATGATGTTATGTATTACCTGGAAATGATACAATGCTGAAGAGTTTATAAAGTGGGTGGGACTTAGCAAAAGTGGGCGGAGCTTAGCAAAAGTGGGCGGGGCATAGCAAAAAGTGGGCGTGGCTTAACAAAAAGTGGGCGGGGCTTAGTAAAAGGTGGGCGTGGCTTACCAAAAAGTGGGCGGGGTTTTTCCAAAAAGTGGACGGAGCTTAACAAAAGGTGGGCAGAGCCTACCAAAAAGTGTGTGGCACTGGAGGCGCTCAAATAAGAACATTGAGGGAGGTTTACCATTTTATCTTAGCTCAGTTAAAATATCTTAATAAAGAACCAAACTCAAACATATTTTTTGTTAATATATTAGATGGTGAAGAGAGTTGTAGGAGAATTAAATTATTTCCCACACATAAACAAATATTTGTGGGGTCGATGTTTGAGTGGGTTATATTCACCAGATGATATTAAGAGTCAAAGGTTAAAAGGTCCATAAGGTCAGAAGGATCACAGGTGTTTAAGTGGTCTAATGAATAAGGATAACATGTCAAAAGGTTAGAAGGTTCGTAAAGAACAGGGTGAGAGAAATAGAGGTCTTTAGGGTCAATATGGAAGTGAATGGGTCAAAGATTAATCTGCCAGATGATATGTAGAAGAAGGATGATAGGTCTATAAGAGAAAACAAATATTTGTAGTGTTTGAGTGGTCTAATGAACAACATTAAGGATAGGTACTACAGACAAAAGGTTCATAAAGATGAGGGTGGGAGAAATAGAGGTGTTTATGATTTTTGAAAAAGACAAGGGGGTAAATGACATTAGATAGGGATTTCCCATGTTAAACGGAGGTGTCCCAGAAGCAACATTATTACACTACTTGTGTTAGTGTTGAAAAACCACTTTTCGCACTTGTGTTGGTGCAGGAAACCACTTTTGCACTTGTATTAGTGTGGAAAAACCACTTTTCGCACTTATGTTAGTGTTGAAAAACCACTTTTCGCACTTGTGTTAGTGTTGAAAAACCACTTTTCGCACTTGTGTTAGTGTTGAAAAACCACTTTTCACACTTGTGTTGGTGCAGGAAACCACTTTTGCACTTGTATTAGTGTGGAAAAAACACTTTTCGCACTTGTGTTAGTGTTGAAAAACCACTTTTCGCACTTGTGTTAGTGTTGAAAAACCACTTTTCGCACTTGTGTTGGTGCAGGAAACTACTTTTGCACTTGTATTAGTGTGGAAAAACCACTTTCGCACTTGTGTTAGTGTTGAAAAAACACTTTTCGCACTTGTGCTGGTGTTGAAAAACCACTTTTGCACTTGTATTAGTGTGGAAAAAACACTTTTCGCACTTGTGTTAGTGTTGAAAAACCACTTTTCGCACTTGTGTTAGTGTTGAAAAACCACTTTTCGCACTTGTGTTAGTGTTGAAAAACCACTTTTCGAACTTGTGTTGGTGCAGGAAACCACTTTTGCACTTGTATTCGTGTGGGAAAAACACTTTTTGCACTTGTGATAGTGTTGAAAAACCACTTTTCGCACTTGTGTTAGTGTTGAAAAACCACTTTTCGCACTTGTGTTGGTGCAGGAAACCACTTTTGCACTTGTATTAGTGTGGAAAAACCACTTTTCACACTTGTGTTAGTGTTGAAAAACCACTTTTCACACTTGTGTTGGTGCAGGAAACCACTTTTGCACTTGTATTAGTCTGGAAAAACCACTTTTTGCACTTGTGATAGTGTTGAAAAACCACTTTTCGCACTTGTGTTAGTGTTGAAAAACCACTTTTTGCACTTGTGTTAGTGTTGAAAAACCACTTTTCACACTTGTGATAGTGTTGAAAAACCACTTTTCGCACTTGTGTTGGTGCAGGAAACCACTTTTGATCTTGTATTAGTGTGGAAAAAACACTTTTTGCACTTGAGATAGTGTTGAAAAACCACTTTTCGCACGTGTGTTAGTGTTGAAAAACCACTTTTCGCACTTGTGTTGGTGCAGGAAACCACTTTTGCACTTGTATTAGTGTGGAAAAAACACTTTTTGCACTTGTGATAGTGTTGAAAAACCACTTTTCGCACTTGTGTTAGTGTTGAAAAACCACTTTTCGCACTTGCGTTAGTGTTGAAAAACCACTTTTCGCACTTGTGTTGGTGCAGGAAACCACTTTTGCACTTGTATTAGTGTGGAAAAAACACTTTTCACACTTGTGTTAGTGTTGAAAAACCACTTTTCGCACTTGTGTTGGTGCAGGAAACCACTTTTGCACTTGTATTAGTGTGGAAAAAACACTTTTCGCACTTGTGTTAGTGTTGAAAAACCACTTTTCGCACTTGTGTTGGTGCAGGAAACCACTTTTGCACTTGTATTCGTGTGGAAAAAACACTTTTTGCACTTGTGATAGTGTTGAAAAACCACTTTTCGCACTTGTGTTAGTGTTGAAAAACCACTCTTCGCACTTGTGTTGGTGCAGGAAACCACTTTTACACTTGTATTAGTGTGGAAAAACCACTTTTCGCACTTGTGTTAGTGTTGAAAAACCACTTTTCGCACTTGTGTTGGTGCAGGAAACCACTTTTGCTCTTGTATTAGTCTGGAAAAACCACTTTTTGCACTTGTGATAGTGTTGAAAAACCACTTTTCGCACTTGTGTTAGTGTTGAAAAACCACTTTTCACACTTGTGTTAGTGTTGAAAAACCACTTTTCGCACTTGTGTTGGTGCAGGAAACCACTTTTGCACTTGTATTAGTGTGGAAAAAACACTTTTTGCACTTGTGTTAGTGTTGAAAAACCACTTTTCGCACTTGTGTTAGTGTTGAAAAACCACTTTTCACACTTGTGTTGGTGCAGGAAACCACTTTTGCACTTGTATTAGTGTGGAAAAACCACTTTTCGCACTTGCGTTAGTGTTGAAAAACCACTTTTCGCACTTGTGTTAGTGTTGAAAAACCACTTTTCGCACTTGTGTTAGTGTTGAAAAACCACTTTTCGCACTTATGTTGGTGCAGGAAACCACTTTTGCACTTGTATTAGTGTGGAAAAAACACTTTTTGCTCTTGTGATAGTGTTGAAAAACCACTTTTCGCACTTGTGTTAGTGTTGAAAAACCACTTTTCGCACTTGTGTTAGTGTTGAAAAACCACTTTTCGCACTTGTGTTGGTGCAGGAAACCACTTTTGCACTTGTATTAGTGTGGAAAAAACACTTTTTGCACTTGTGTTAGTGTTGAAAAACCACTTTTCGCACTTGTGTTAGTGTTGAAAAACCACTTTTCGCACTTGTGTTGGTGCAGGAAACCACTTTTGCACTTGTATTAGTGTGGAAAAACCACTTTTCGCACTTGTGTTAGTGTTGAAAAACCACTTTTCGCACTTGTGTTAGTGTTGAAAAACCACTTTTCACACTTGTGTTAGTGTTGAAAAACCACTTTTCGCACTTGTGTTGGTGCAGGAAACCACTTTTGCACTTGTATTAGTGTGGAAAAACCACTTTCGCACTTGTGTTAGTGTTGAAAAAACACTTTTCGCACTTGTGCTGGTGTTGAAAAACCACTTTTCGCACTTGTGTTGGTGCAGGAAACCACTTTTGCACTTGTATTAGTGTGGAAAAAACACTTTTCGCACTTGTGTTAGTGTTGAAAAACCACTTTTCGCACTTGTGTTAGTGTTGAAAAACCACTTTTCGCACTTGTGTTAGTGTTGAAAAACCACTTTTCGCACTTGTGTTGGTGCAGGAAACCACTTTTGCACTTGTATTCGTGTGGGAAAAACACTTTTTGCACTTGTGATAGTGTTGAAAAACCACTTTTCGCACTTGTGTTAGTGTTGAAAAACCACTTTTCGCACTTGTGTTGGTGCAGGAAACCACTTTTGCACTTGTATTAGTGTGGAAAAACCACTTTTCACACTTGTGTTAGTGTTGAAAAACCACTTTCCGCACTTGTGTTGGTGCAGGAAACCACTTTTGCACTTGTATTAGTCTGGAAAAACCACTTTTTGCACTTGTGATAGTGTTGAAAAACCACTTTTCGCACTTGTGTTAGTGTTGAAAAACCACTTTTTGCACTTGTGTTAGTGTTGAAAAACCACTTTTCGCACATGTGTTAGTGTTGAAAAACCACTTTTCGCACTTGTGTTGGTGCAGGAAACCACTTTTGCACTTGTATTAGTGTGGAAAAAGCACTTTTCGCACTTGCGTTAGTGTTGAAAAACCACTTTTCGCACTTGTGTTAGTGTGGAAAAACCACTTTTCGCACTTGTGTTGGTGCAGGAAACCACTTTTGCACTTGTATTAGTGTGGAAAAAATACTTTTTGCTCTTGTGATAGTGTTGAAAAACCACTTTTCGCACTTGTGTTAGTGTTGAAAAACCACTTTTCGCACTTGTGTTAGTGTTGAAAAACCACTTTTCGCACTTGTGTTGGTGCAGGAAACCACTTTTGCACTTGTATTAGTGTGGAAAAAACACTTTTTGCTCTTGTGTTAGTGTTGAAAAACCACTTTTCGCACTTGTATTAGTGTTGAAAAACCACTTTTCGCACTTGTGTTGGTGCAGGAAACCACTTTTGCACTTGTATTAGTGTGGAAAAACCACTTTTCGCACTTGTGTTAGTGTTGAAAAACCACTTTTCGCACTTGTGTTAGTGTTGAAAAACCACTTTTCACACTTGTGTTAGTGTTGAAAAACCACTTTTCGCACTTGTGTTGGTGCAGGAAACCACTTTTGCACTTGTATTAGTGTGGAAAAAACACTTTTCGCATTTGTATTAGTGTGGAAAAAACACTTTTCGCACTTGTGTGTGTTGAAAAACCACTTTTCGCACTTGTGTTAGTGTTGAAAAACCACTTTTCGCACTTGTGTTGGTGCAGGAAACCACTTTTGCACTTGTATTAGTGTGGAAAAAACACTTTTTGCACTTGTGATAGTGTTGAAAAACCACTTTTTGCACTTGTTTTAGTGTTGAAAAACCACTTTTCGCACTTGTGTTGGTGCAGGAAACCACTTTTGCACTTGTATTAGTGTGGAAAAACCACTTTTCGCACTTGTATTAGTGTTGAAAAACCACTTTTCGCACTTGTGTTAGTGTTGAAAAAACACTTTTCGCACTTATGTTGGTGCAGGAAACCACTTTTGCACTTGTATGAGTGTGGAAAAAACACTTTTCGCACTTGTGTTAGTGTTGAAAAAACACTTTCGCACTCGTGTTAGTGTTGAAAAACCACTTTTCGCACTTGTGTTAGTGTTGAAAAACCACTTTTCGCACTTGTGTTAGTGTTGAAAACCACTTTTCGCACTTGTGTTGGTGCAGGTAACCACTTTTGCATTTGTATTAGTGTGAAAAAAACACTTTTCACACTTGTGTTAGTGTTGAAAAACCACTTTTCGCACTTGTATTAGTGTGGAAAAAACACTTTTCGCACTTGTGTTGGTGCAGGAAACCACTTTTGCACTTGTATTAGTGTGGAAAAAACACTTTTTGCACTTGTGATAGTGTTGAAAAACCACTTTTCGCACTTATGTTAGTGTTGAAAAACCACTTTTCGCACTTGTGTTGATGCAGGAAACCACTTTTGCACTTGCATTAGTGTGGAAAAAACACTTTTCGCACTTGTGTTAGTGTTGAAAAACCACTTTTCGCACTTGTGTTCGTGAAGGAAACCACTTTTGCACTTGTATTAGTGTGGAAAAAACACTTTTTGCACTTGTGATAGTGTTGAAAAACCACTTTTCGCACTTGTGTTAGTGTTGAAAAACCACTTTTCGCACTTGTGTTGGTGCAGGAAACCACTTTTGCACTTGTAATAGTGTTGCAAAACCACTTTTCGCACTTGTGTTAGTGTTGAAAAACCACTTTTCGCACTTGTATTGGACGTTGGTGCAGGAAACCACTTTTCGCACTTGTGTTAGTGTTGAAAAACCACTTTTTGCACTTGTGATAGTGTTGAAAAACCACTTTTCGCACTTGTGTTGGTGCAGGAAACCACTTTTGCACTTGTATGAGTGTGGAAAAAACACTTTTCGCACTTGTGTTAGTGTTGAAAAAACACTTTCGCACTTGTGTTAGTGTGGAAAAAACACTTTTCGCACTTGTGTTGGTGCAGGAAACCACTTTTGCACTTGTATTCGTGTGGGAAAACCACTTTTTGCACTTGTGATAGTGTTGAAAAACCACTTTTCGCACTTATGTTGGTGCAGGAAACCACTTTTGCACTTGTATGAGTGTGGAAAAAACACTTTTTGCACTTGTGATAGTGTTGAAAAACCACTTTTCGCACTTGTGTTGGTGCAGGAAACCACTTTTGCACTTGTATTAGTGTGGAAAAAACACTTTTTGCACTTGTGTTAGTGTTGAAAAACCACTTTTCGCACTTGTGTTAGTGTTGAAAAACCACTTTTCGCACTTGTGTTGGTGCAGGAAACCACTTTTGCACTTGTATTAGTGTGGAAAAAACACTTTTCGCACTTGTGATAGTGTTGAAAAACCACTTTTCGCACTTGTGTTGGTGCAGCAAACCACTTTTGCACTTGTGTTAGTGTTGAAAAACCAGTTTTCGCACTTGTGTTAGTGTTGAAAAACCACTTTTCGCACTTGCGTTGGTGCAGGAAACCACTTTTGCACTTGTATTAGAGTGGAAAAAACACTTTTTGCACTTGTGATAGTGTTGAAAAACCACTTTTCTCACTTGTGTTAGTGTTGAAAAACCACTTTTCGCACTTGTGTTGGTGCAGGAAACCACTTTTGCACTTGTATTGGTGTGGAAAAACCACTTTTCGCACTTGTGTTAGTGTTGAAAAACCACTTTTCGCACTTGTGTTAGTGTTGAAAAACCACTTTTCGCACTTGTGTTGGTGCAGGAAACCACTTTTGCACTTGTATTAGTGTGGAAAAAAAACTTTTTGCACTTGTGATAGTGTTGAAAAACCACTTTTCGCACTTGTGTTAGTGTTGAAAAACCACTTTTCGCACTTGTGTTGGTGCAGGAAACCACTTTTGCACTTGTATTAGTGTGGAAAAACCACTTTTCGCACTTATGTTAGTGTTGAAAAACCACTTTTCGCACTTGTGTTAGTGTTGAAAAACCACTTTTCGCACTTGTGTTAGTGTTGAAAAACCACTTTTCACACTTGTGTTGGTGCAGGAAACCACTTTTGCACTTGTATTAGTGTGGAAAAAACACTTTTCGCACTTGTGTTAGTGTTGAAAAACCACTTTTCGCACTTGTGTTAGTGTTGAAAAACCACTTTTCGCACTTGTGTTGGTGCAGGAAACTACTTTTGCACTTGTATTAGTGTGGAAAAACCACTTTCGCACTTGTGTTAGTGTTGAAAAAACACTTTTCGCACTTGTGCTGGTGTTGAAAAACCACTTTTGCACTTGTATTAGTGTGGAAAAAACACTTTTCGCACTTGTGTTAGTGTTGAAAAACCACTTTTCGCACTTGTGTTAGTGTTGAAAAACCACTTTTCGCACTTGTGTTAGTGTTGAAAAACCACTTTTCGAACTTGTGTTGGTGCAGGAAACCACTTTTGCACTTGTATTCGTGTGGGAAAAACACTTTTTGCACTTGTGATAGTGTTGAAAAACCACTTTTCGCACTTGTGTTAGTGTTGAAAAACCACTTTTCGCACTTGTGTTGGTGCAGGAAACCACTTTTGCACTTGTATTAGTGTGGAAAAACCACTTTTCACACTTGTGTTAGTGTTGAAAAACCACTTTTCACACTTGTGTTGGTGCAGGAAACCACTTTTGCACTTGTATTAGTCTGGAAAAACCACTTTTTGCACTTGTGATAGTGTTGAAAAACCACTTTTCGCACTTGTGTTAGTGTTGAAAAACCACTTTTTGCACTTGTGTTAGTGTTGAAAAACCACTTTTCACACTTGTGATAGTGTTGAAAAACCACTTTTCGCACTTGTGTTGGTGCAGGAAACCACTTTTGATCTTGTATTAGTGTGGAAAAAACACTTTTTGCACTTGAGATAGTGTTGAAAAACCACTTTTCGCACGTGTGTTAGTGTTGAAAAACCACTTTTCGCACTTGTGTTGGTGCAGGAAACCACTTTTGCACTTGTATTAGTGTGGAAAAAACACTTTTTGCACTTGTGATAGTGTTGAAAAACCACTTTTCGCACTTGTGTTAGTGTTGAAAAACCACTTTTCGCACTTGCGTTAGTGTTGAAAAACCACTTTTCGCACTTGTGTTGGTGCAGGAAACCACTTTTGCACTTGTATTAGTGTGGAAAAAACACTTTTCACACTTGTGTTAGTGTTGAAAAACCACTTTTCGCACTTGTGTTGGTGCAGGAAACCACTTTTGCACTTGTATTAGTGTGGAAAAAACACTTTTCGCACTTGTGTTAGTGTTGAAAAACCACTTTTCGCACTTGTGTTGGTGCAGGAAACCACTTTTGCACTTGTATTCGTGTGGAAAAAACACTTTTTGCACTTGTGATAGTGTTGAAAAACCACTTTTCGCACTTGTGTTAGTGTTGAAAAACCACTCTTCGCACTTGTGTTGGTGCAGGAAACCACTTTTACACTTGTATTAGTGTGGAAAAACCACTTTTCGCACTTGTGTTAGTGTTGAAAAACCACTTTTCGCACTTGTGTTGGTGCAGGAAACCACTTTTGCTCTTGTATTAGTCTGGAAAAACCACTTTTTGCACTTGTGATAGTGTTGAAAAACCACTTTTCGCACTTGTGTTAGTGTTGAAAAACCACTTTTCACACTTGTGTTAGTGTTGAAAAACCACTTTTCGCACTTGTGTTGGTGCAGGAAACCACTTTTGCACTTGTATTAGTGTGGAAAAACCACTTTTCGCACTTGTGTTAGTGTTGAAAAACCACTTTTCACACTTGTGTTGGTGCAGGAAACCACTTTTGCACTTGTATTAGTGTGGAAAAACCACTTTTCGCACTTGCGTTAGTGTTGAAAAACCACTTTTCGCACTTGTGTTAGTGTTGAAAAACCACTTTTCGCACTTGTGTTAGTGTTGAAAAACCACTTTTCGCACTTATGTTGGTGCAGGAAACCACTTTTGCACTTGTATTAGTGTGGAAAAAACACTTTTTGCTCTTGTGATAGTGTTGAAAAACCACTTTTCGCACTTGTGTTAGTGTTGAAAAACCACTTTTCGCACTTGTGTTAGTGTTGAAAAACCACTTTTCGCACTTGTGTTGGTGCAGGAAACCACTTTTGCACTTGTATTAGTGTGGAAAAAACACTTTTTGCACTTGTGTTAGTGTTGAAAAACCACTTTTCGCACTTGTGTTAGTGTTGAAAAACCACTTTTCGCACTTGTGTTGGTGCAGGAAACCACTTTTGCACTTGTATTAGTGTGGAAAAACCACTTTTCGCACTTGTGTTAGTGTTGAAAAACCACTTTTCGCACTTGTGTTAGTGTTGAAAAACCACTTTTCACACTTGTGTTAGTGTTGAAAAACCACTTTTCGCACTTGTGTTGGTGCAGGAAACCACTTTTGCACTTGTATTAGTGTGGAAAAACCACTTTCGCACTTGTGTTAGTGTTGAAAAAACACTTTTCGCACTTGTGCTGGTGTTGAAAAACCACTTTTCGCACTTGTGTTGGTGCAGGAAACCACTTTTGCACTTGTATTAGTGTGGAAAAAACACTTTTCGCACTTGTGTTAGTGTTGAAAAACCACTTTTCGCACTTGTGTTAGTGTTGAAAAACCACTTTTCGCACTTGTGTTAGTGTTGAAAAACCACTTTTCGCACTTGTGTTGGTGCAGGAAACCACTTTTGCACTTGTATTCGTGTGGGAAAAACACTTTTTGCACTTGTGATAGTGTTGAAAAACCACTTTTCGCACTTGTGTTAGTGTTGAAAAACCACTTTTCGCACTTGTGTTGGTGCAGGAAACCACTTTTGCACTTGTATTAGTGTGGAAAAACCACTTTTCACACTTGTGTTAGTGTTGAAAAACCACTTTCCGCACTTGTGTTGGTGCAGGAAACCACTTTTGCACTTGTATTAGTCTGGAAAAACCACTTTTTGCACTTGTGATAGTGTTGAAAAACCACTTTTCGCACTTGTGTTAGTGTTGAAAAACCACTTTTTGCACTTGTGTTAGTGTTGAAAAACCACTTTTCGCACATGTGTTAGTGTTGAAAAACCACTTTTCGCACTTGTGTTGGTGCAGGAAACCACTTTTGCACTTGTATTAGTGTGGAAAAAGCACTTTTCGCACTTGCGTTAGTGTTGAAAAACCACTTTTCGCACTTGTGTTAGTGTGGAAAAACCACTTTTCGCACTTGTGTTGGTGCAGGAAACCACTTTTGCACTTGTATTAGTGTGGAAAAAATACTTTTTGCTCTTGTGATAGTGTTGAAAAACCACTTTTCGCACTTGTGTTAGTGTTGAAAAACCACTTTTCGCACTTGTGTTAGTGTTGAAAAACCACTTTTCGCACTTGTGTTGGTGCAGGAAACCACTTTTGCACTTGTATTAGTGTGGAAAAAACACTTTTTGCTCTTGTGTTAGTGTTGAAAAACCACTTTTCGCACTTGTATTAGTGTTGAAAAACCACTTTTCGCACTTGTGTTGGTGCAGGAAACCACTTTTGCACTTGTATTAGTGTGGAAAAACCACTTTTCGCACTTGTGTTAGTGTTGAAAAACCACTTTTCGCACTTGTGTTAGTGTTGAAAAACCACTTTTCACACTTGTGTTAGTGTTGAAAAACCACTTTTCGCACTTGTGTTGGTGCAGGAAACCACTTTTGCACTTGTATTAGTGTGGAAAAAACACTTTTCGCATTTGTATTAGTGTGGAAAAAACACTTTTCGCACTTGTGTGTGTTGAAAAACCACTTTTCGCACTTGTGTTAGTGTTGAAAAACCACTTTTCGCACTTGTGTTGGTGCAGGAAACCACTTTTGCACTTGTATTAGTGTGGAAAAAACACTTTTTGCACTTGTGATAGTGTTGAAAAACCACTTTTTGCACTTGTGTTAGTGTTGAAAAACCACTTTTCGCACTTGTGTTGGTGCAGGAAACCACTTTTGCACTTGTATTAGTGTGGAAAAACCACTTTTCGCACTTGTATTAGTGTTGAAAAACCACTTTTCGCACTTGTGTTAGTGTTGAAAAAACACTTTTCGCACTTATGTTGGTGCAGGAAACCACTTTTGCACTTGTATGAGTGTGGAAAAAACACTTTTCGCACTTGTGTTAGTGTTGAAAAAACACTTTCGCACTCGTGTTAGTGTTGAAAAACCACTTTTCGCACTTGTGTTAGTGTTGAAAAACCACTTTTCGCACTTGTGTTAGTGTTGAAAACCACTTTTCGCACTTGTGTTGGTGCAGGTAACCACTTTTGCATTTGTATTAGTGTGAAAAAAACACTTTTCACACTTGTGTTAGTGTTGAAAAACCACTTTTCGCACTTGTATTAGTGTGGAAAAAACACTTTTCGCACTTGTGTTGGTGCAGGAAACCACTTTTGCACTTGTATTAGTGTGGAAAAAACACTTTTTGCACTTGTGATAGTGTTGAAAAACCACTTTTCGCACTTATGTTAGTGTTGAAAAACCACTTTTCGCACTTGTGTTGGTGCAGGAAACCACTTTTGCACTTGCATTAGTGTGGAAAAAACACTTTTCGCACTTGTGTTAGTGTTGAAAAACCACTTTTCGCACTTGTGTTCGTGAAGGAAACCACTTTTGCACTTGTATTATTGTGGAAAAAACACTTTTTGCACTTGTGATAGTGTTGAAAAACCACTTTTCGCACTTGTGTTAGTGTTGAAAAACCACTTTTCGCACTTGTGTTGGTGCAGGAAACCACTTTTGCACTTGTAATAGTGTTGCAAAACCACTTTTCGCACTTGTGTTAGTGTTGAAAAACCACTTTTCGCACTTGTATTGGACGTTGGTGCAGGAAACCACTTTTCGCACTTGTGTTAGTGTTGAAAAACCACTTTTTGCACTTGTGATAGTGTTGAAAAACCACTTTTCGCACTTGTGTTGGTGCAGGAAACCACTTTTGCACTTGTATGAGTGTGGAAAAAACACTTTTCGCACTTGTGTTAGTGTTGAAAAAACACTTTCGCACTTGTGTTAGTGTGGAAAAAACACTTTTCGCACTTGTGTTGGTGCAGGAAACCACTTTTGCACTTGTATTCGTGTGGGAAAACCACTTTTTGCACTTGTGATAGTGTTGAAAAACCACTTTTCGCACTTATGTTGGTGCAGGAAACCACTTTTGCACTTGTATGAGTGTGGAAAAAACACTTTTTGCACTTGTGATAGTGTTGAAAAACCACTTTTCGCACTTGTGTTGGTGCAGGAAACCACTTTTGCACTTGTATTAGTGTGGAAAAAACACTTTTCGCACTTGTGTTAGTGTTGAAAAACCACTTTTCGCACTTGTGTTAGTGTTGAAAAACCACTTTTCGCACTTGTGTTGGTGCAGGAAACCACTTTTGCACTTGTATTAGTGTGGAAAAAACACTTTTCGCACTTGTGATAGTGTTGAAAAACCACTTTTCGCACTTGTGTTGGTGCAGCAAACCACTTTTGCACTTGTATTTGTGTGGAAAAAACACTTTTCGCACTTGTGTTAGTGTTGAAAAACCAGTTTTCGCACTTGTGTTAGTGTTGAAAAACCACTTTTCGCACTTGCGTTGGTGCAGGAAACCACTTTTGCACTTGTATTAGAGTGGAAAAAACACTTTTTGCACTTGTGATAGTGTTGAAAAACCACTTTTCTCACTTGTGTTAGTGTTGAAAAACCACTTTTCGCACTTGTGTTGGTGCAGGAAACCACTTTTGCACTTGTATTGGTGTGGAAAAACCACTTTTCGCACTTGTGTTAGTGTTGAAAAACCACTTTTCGCACTTGTGTTAGTGTTGAAAAACCACTTTTCGCACTTGTGTTGGTGCAGGAAACCACTTTTGCACTTGTATTAGTGTGGAAAAAAAACTTTTTGCACTTGTGATAGTGTTGAAAAACCACTTTTCGCACTTGTGTTAGTGTTGAAAAACCACTTTTCGCACTTGTGTTGGTGCAGGAAACCACTTTTGCACTTGTATTAGTGTGGAAAAACCACTTTTCGCACTTATGTTAGTGTTGAAAAACCACTTTCGCACTTGTGTTAGTGTTGAAAAACCACTTTTCGCACTTGTGTTAGTGTTGAAAAACCACTTTTCACACTTGTGTTGGTGCAGGAAACCACTTTTGCACTTGTATTAGTGTGGAAAAAACACTTTTCGCACTTGTGTTAGTGTTGAAAAACCACTTTTCGCACTTGTGTTAGTGTTGAAAAACCACTTTTCGCACTTGTGTTGGTGCAGGAAACCACTTTTGCACTTGTATTAGTGTGGAAAAACCACTTTCGCACTTGTGTTAGTGTTGAAAAAACACTTTTCGCACTTGTGCTGGTGTTGAAAAACCACTTTTGCACTTGTATTAGTGTGGAAAAAACACTTTTCGCACTTGTGTTAGTGTTGAAAAACCACTTTTCGCACTTGTGTTAGTGTTGAAAAACCACTTTTCGCACTTGTGTTAGTGTTGAAAAACCACTTTTTGAACTTGTGTTGGTGCAGGAAACCACTTTTGCACTTGTATTCGTGTGGGAAAAACACTTTTTGCACTTGTGATAGTGTTGAAAAACCACTTTTCGCACTTGTGTTAGTGTTGAAAAACCACTTTTCGCACTTGTGTTGGTGCAGGAAACCACTTTTGCACTTGTATTAGTGTGGAAAAACCACTTTTCACACTTGTGTTAGTGTTGAAAAACCACTTTTCACACTTGTGTTGGTGCAGGAAACCACTTTTGCACTTGTATTAGTCTGGAAAAACCACTTTTTGCACTTGTGATAGTGTTGAAAAACCACTTTTCGCACTTGTGTTAGTGTTGAAAAACCACTTTTTGCACTTGTGTTAGTGTTGAAAAACCACTTTTCACACTTGTGATAGTGTTGAAAAACCACTTTTCGCACTTGTGTTGGTGCAGGAAACCACTTTTGATCTTGTATTAGTGTGGAAAAAACACTTTTTGCACTTGAGATAGTGTTGAAAAACCACTTTTCGCACGTGTGTTAGTGTTGAAAAACCACTTTTCGCACTTGTGTTGGTGCAGGAAACCACTTTTGCACTTGTATTAGTGTGGAAAAAACACTTTTTGCACTTGTGATAGTGTTGAAAAACCACTTTTCGCACTTGTGTTAGTGTTGAAAAACCACTTTTCGCACTTGCGTTAGTGTTGAAAAACCACTTTCGCACTTGTGTTGGTGCAGGAAACCACTTTTGCACTTGTATTAGTGTGGAAAAAACACTTTTCACACTTGTGTTAGTGTTGAAAAACCACTTTTCGCACTTGTGTTGGTGCAGGAAACCACTTTTGCACTTGTATTAGTGTGGAAAAAACACTTTTCGCACTTGTGTTAGTGTTGAAAAACCACTTTTCGCACTTGTGTTGGTGCAGGAAACCACTTTTGCACTTGTATTCGTGTGGAAAAAACACTTTTTGCACTTGTGATAGTGTTGAAAAACCACTTTTCGCACTTGTGTTAGTGTTGAAAAACCACTCTTCGCACTTGTGTTGGTGCAGGAAACCACTTTTACACTTGTATTAGTGTGGAAAAACCACTTTTCGCACTTGTGTTAGTGTTGAAAAACCACTTTTCGCACTTGTGTTGGTGCAGGAAACCACTTTTGCTCTTGTATTAGTCTGGAAAAACCACTTTTTGCACTTGTGATAGTGTTGAAAAACCACTTTTCGCACTTGTGTTAGTGTTGAAAAACCACTTTTCACACTTGTGTTAGTGTTGAAAAACCACTTTTCGCACTTGTGTTGGTGCAGGAAACCACTTTTGCACTTGTATTAGTGTGGAAAAAACACTTTTTGCACTTGTGTTAGTGTTGAAAAACCACTTTTCGCACTTGTGTTAGTGTTGAAAAACCACTTTTCACACTTGTGTTGGTGCAGGAAACCACTTTTGCACTTGTATTAGTGTGGAAAAACCACTTTTCGCACTTGCGTTAGTGTTGAAAAACCACTTTTCGCACTTGTGTTAGTGTTGAAAAACCACTTTTCGCACTTGTGTTAGTGTTGAAAAACCACTTTTCGCACTTATGTTGGTGCAGGAAACCACTTTTGCACTTGTATTAGTGTGGAAAAAACACTTTTTGCTCTTGTGATAGTGTTGAAAAACCACTTTTCGCACTTGTGTTAGTGTTGAAAAACCACTTTTCGCACTTGTGTTAGTGTTGAAAAACCACTTTTCGCACTTGTGTTGGTGCAGGAAACCACTTTTGCACTTGTATTAGTGTGGAAAAAACACTTTTTGCACTTGTGTTAGTGTTGAAAAACCACTTTTCGCACTTGTGTTAGTGTTGAAAAACCACTTTCGCACTTGTGTTGGTGCAGGAAACCACTTTTGCACTTGTATTAGTGTGGAAAAACCACTTTTCGCACTTGTGTTAGTGTTGAAAAACCACTTTTCGCACTTGTGTTAGTGTTGAAAAACCACTTTTCACACTTGTGTTAGTGTTGAAAAACCACTTTTCGCACTTGTGTTGGTGCAGGAAACCACTTTTGCACTTGTATTAGTGTGGAAAAAACACTTTTCGCATTTGTATTAGTGTGGAAAAAACACTTTTCGCACTTGTGTGTGTTGAAAAACCACTTTTCGCACTTGTGTTAGTGTTGAAAAACCACTTTTCGCACTTGTGTTGGTGCAGGAAACCACTTTTGCACTTGTATTAGTGTGGAAAAAACCACTTTCGCACTTGTGTTAGTGTTGAAAAAACACTTTTCGCACTTGTGCTGGTGTTGAAAAACCACTTTTCGCACTTGTGTTGGTGCAGGAAACCACTTTTGCACTTGTATTAGTGTGGAAAAAACACTTTTCGCACTTGTGTTAGTGTTGAAAAACCACTTTTCGCACTTGTGTTAGTGTTGAAAAACCACTTTTCGCACTTGTGTTAGTGTTGAAAAACCACTTTTCGCACTTGTGTTGGTGCAGGAAACCACTTTTGCACTTGTATTCGTGTGGGAAAAACACTTTTTGCACTTGTGATAGTGTTGAAAAACCACTTTTCGCACTTGTGTTAGTGTTGAAAAACCACTTTTCGCACTTGTGTTGGTGCAGGAAACCACTTTTGCACTTGTATTAGTGTGGAAAAACCACTTTTCACACTTGTGTTAGTGTTGAAAAACCACTTTCCGCACTTGTGTTGGTGCAGGAAACCACTTTTGCACTTGTATTAGTCTGGAAAAACCACTTTTTGCACTTGTGATAGTGTTGAAAAACCACTTTTCGCACTTGTGTTAGTGTTGAAAAACCACTTTTTGCACTTGTGTTAGTGTTGAAAAACCACTTTTCGCACATGTGTTAGTGTTGAAAAACCACTTTTCGCACTTGTGTTGGTGCAGGAAACCACTTTTGCACTTGTATTAGTGTGGAAAAAGCACTTTTCGCACTTGCGTTAGTGTTGAAAAACCACTTTTCGCACTTGTGTTAGTGTGGAAAAACCACTTTTCGCACTTGTGTTGGTGCAGGAAACCACTTTTGCACTTGTATTAGTGTGGAAAAAATACTTTTTGCTCTTGTGATAGTGTTGAAAAACCACTTTTCGCACTTGTGTTAGTGTTGAAAAACCACTTTTCGCACTTGTGTTAGTGTTGAAAAACCACTTTTCGCACTTGTGTTGGTGCAGGAAACCACTTTTGCACTTGTATTAGTGTGGAAAAAACACTTTTTGCTCTTGTGTTAGTGTTGAAAAACCACTTTTCGCACTTGTATTAGTGTTGAAAAACCACTTTTCGCACTTGTGTTGGTGCAGGAAACCACTTTTGCACTTGTATTAGTGTGGAAAAACCACTTTTCGCACTTGTGTTAGTGTTGAAAAACCACTTTTCGCACTTGTGTTAGTGTTGAAAAACCACTTTTCACACTTGTGTTAGTGTTGAAAAACCACTTTTCGCACTTGTGTTGGTGCAGGAAACCACTTTTGCACTTGTATTAGTGTGGAAAAAACACTTTTCGCATTTGTATTAGTGTGGAAAAAACACTTTTCGCACTTGTGTGTGTTGAAAAACCACTTTTCGCACTTGTGTTAGTGTTGAAAAACCACTTTTCGCACTTGTGTTGGTGCAGGAAACCACTTTTGCACTTGTATTAGTGTGGAAAAAACACTTTTTGCACTTGTGATAGTGTTGAAAAACCACTTTTTGCACTTGTGTTAGTGTTGAAAAACCACTTTTCGCACTTGTGTTGGTGCAGGAAACCACTTTTGCACTTGTATTAGTGTGGAAAAACCACTTTTCGCACTTGTATTAGTGTTGAAAAACCACTTTTCGCACTTGTGTTAGTGTTGAAAAAACACTTTTCGCACTTATGTTGGTGCAGGAAACCACTTTTGCACTTGTATGAGTGTGGAAAAAACACTTTTCGCACTTGTGTTAGTGTTGAAAAAACACTTTCGCACTCGTGTTAGTGTTGAAAAACCACTTTTCGCACTTGTGTTAGTGTTGAAAAACCACTTTTCGCACTTGTGTTAGTGTTGAAAACCACTTTTCGCACTTGTGTTGGTGCAGGTAACCACTTTTGCATTTGTATTAGTGTGAAAAAAACACTTTTCACACTTGTGTTAGTGTTGAAAAACCACTTTTCGCACTTGTATTAGTGTGGAAAAAACACTTTTCGCACTTGTGTTGGTGCAGGAAACCACTTTTGCACTTGTATTAGTGTGGAAAAAACACTTTTTGCACTTGTGATAGTGTTGAAAAACCACTTTTCGCACTTGTGTTAGTGTTGAAAAACCACTTTTCGCACTTGTGTTGGTGCAGGAAACCACTTTTGCACTTGCATTAGTGTGGAAAAAACACTTTTCGCACTTGTGTTAGTGTTGAAAAACCACTTTTCGCACTTGTGTTCGTGAAGGAAACCACTTTTGCACTTGTATTAGTGTGGAAAAAACACTTTTTGCACTTGTGATAGTGTTGAAAAACCACTTTTCGCACTTTTGTTAGTGTTGAAAAACCACTTTTCGCACTTGTGTTGGTGCAGGAAACCACTTTTGCACTTGTAATAGTGTTGCAAACCACTTTTCGCACTTGTATTGGACGTTGGTGCAGGAAACCACTTTTCGCACATGTGTTAGTGTTGAAAAACCACTTTTTGCACTTGTGATAGTGTTGAAAAACCACTTTTCGCACTTGTGTTGGTGCAGGAAACCACTTTTGCACTTGTATGAGTGTGGAAAAAACACTTTTCGCACTTGTGTTAGTGTTGAAAAAACACTTTCGCACTTGTGTTAGTGTGGAAAAAACACTTTTCGCACTTGTGTTGGTGCAGGAAACCACTTTTGCACTTGTATTCGTGTGGGAAAACCACTTTTTGCACTTGTGATAGTGTTGAAAAACCACTTTTCGCACTTATGTTGGTGCAGGAAACCACTTTTGCACTTGTATGAGTGTGGAAAAAACACTTTTTGCACTTGTGATAGTGTTGAAAAACCACTTTTCGCACTTGTGTTGGTGCAGGAAACCACTTTTGCACTTGTATTAGTGTGGAAAAAACACTTTTCGCACTTGTGTTAGTGTTGAAAACCACTTTTCGCACTTGTGTTAGTGTTGAAAAACCACTTTTCGCACTTGTGTTGGTGCAGGAAACCACTTTTGCACTTGTATTAGTGTGGAAAAAACACTTTTCGCACTTGTGTTAGTGTTGAAAAACCACTTTTCGCACTTGTGTTGGTGCAGCAAACCACTTTTGCACTTGTATTTGTTTGGAAAAAACACTTTTCGCACTTGTGTTAGTGTTGAAAAACCAGTTTTCGCACTTGTGTTAGTGTTGAAAAACCACTTTTCGCACTTGCGTTGGTGCAGGAAACCACTTTTGCACTTGTATTAGAGTGGAAAAAACACTTTTTGCACTTGTGATAGTGTTGAAAAACCACTTTTCTCACTTGTGTTAGTGTTGAAAAACCACTTTTCGCACTTGTGTTGGTGCAGGAAACCACTTTTGCACTTGTATTGGTGTGGAAAAACCACTTTTCGCACTTGTGTTAGTGTTGAAAAACCACTTTTCGCACTTGTGTTAGTGTTGAAAAACCACTTTTCGCACTTGTGTTGGTGCAGGAAACCACTTTTGCACTTGTATTAGTGTGGAAAAAAAACTTTTTGCACTTGTGATAGTGTTGAAAAACCACTTTTCGCACTTGTGTTAGTGTTGAAAAACCACTTTTCGCACTTGTGTTGGTGCAGGAAACCACTTTTGCACTTGTATTAGTGTGGAAAAACCACTTTTCGCACTTATGTTAGTGTTGAAAAACCACTTTTCACACTTGTGTTAGTGTTGAAAAACCACTTTTCGCACTTGTGTTAGTGTTGAAAAACCACTTTTCACACTTGTGTTGGTGCAGGAAACCACTTTTGCACTTGTATTAGTGTGGAAAAAACACTTTTCGCACTTGTGTTAGTGTTGAAAAACCACTTTTCGCACTTGTGTTGGTGCAGGAAACCACTTTTGCACTTGTATTAGTGTGGAAAAACCACTTTCGCACTTGTGTTAGTGTTGAAAAAACACTTTTTCGCACTTGTGCTGGTGTTGAAAAACCACTTTTCGCACTTGTGTTGGTGCAGGAAAACCACTTTTGCACTTGTATTAGTGTGGAAAAAACACTTTTCGCACTTGTGTTAGTGTGAAAAACCACTTTTCGCACTTGTGTTAGTGTTGAAAAACCACTTTTCGCACTTGTGTTAGTGTTGAAAAACCACTTTTCGCACTTGTGTTAGTGTTGAAAAAACACTTTTCGCACTTGTGTTAGTGTTGAAAAACCACTTTCGCACTTGTGTTGGTGCAGGAAACCACTTTTGCACTTGTATTAGTGTGGAAAAAACACTTTTTGCACTTGTGATAGTGTTGAAAAACCACTTTTCGCACTTGTGTTAGTGTTGAAAAACCACTTTTCGCACTTGTGTTGGTGCAGGAAACCACTTTTGCACTTGTATTAGTGTGGAAAAACCACTTTTCGCACTTGTATTAGTGTTGAAAAACCACTTTTCGCACTTGTGTTAGTGTTGAAAAAACACTTTTCGCACTTATGTTGGTGCAGGAAACCACTTTTGCACTTGTATGAGTGTGGAAAAAACACTTTTCGCACTTGTGTTAGTGTTGAAAAAACACTTTCGCACTTGTGTTAGTGTTGAAAAACCACTTTTCGCACTTGTGTTAGTGTTGAAAAAACACTTTTCGCACTTGTGTTAGTGTTGAAAAACCACTTTTCGCACTTGTGTTGGTGCAGGAAACCACTTTTGCACTTGTATTAGTGTGGAAAAACCACTTTCACACTTGTGTTAGTGTTGAAAAAACACTTTTCGCACTTGTGCTGGTGTTGAAAAACCACTTTTCGCACTTGTGTTGGTGCAGGAAACCACTTTTGCACTTGTATTAGTGTGGAAAAAACACTTTTCGCACTTGTGTTAGTGTTGAAAAACCACTTTTCGCACTTGTGTTAGTGTTGAAAAACCACTTTTCGCACTTGTGTTAGTGTTGAAAAACCACTTTTCGCACTTGTGTTTGTGCAGGAAACCACTTTTGCACTTGTATTCGTGTGGGAAAAACACTTTTTGCCCTTGTGATAGTGTTGAAAAACCACTTTTCGCACTTGTGTTAGTGTTGAAAAACCACTTTTCGAACTTGTGTTGGTGCAGGAAACCACTTTTGCACTCGTATTAGTGTGGAAAAACCACTTTTCGCACTTGTGTTAGTGTTGAAAAACCACTTTTCGCACTTGTGTTGGTGCAGGAAACCACTTTTGCACTTGTATTAGTCTGGAAAAACCACTTTTTGCACTTGTGATAGTGTTGAAAAACCACTTTTCGCACTTGTGTTAGTGTTGAAAAACCACTTTTTGCACTTGTGTTAGTGTTGAAAAACCACTTTTCACACTTGTGATAGTGTTGAAAAACCACTTTTCGCACTTGTGTTGGTGCAGGAAACCACTTTTGAACTTGCATTAGTGTGGAAAAAACACTTTTTGCACTTGAGATAGTGTTGAAAAACCACTTTTCGCACGTGTGTTAGTGTTGAAAAACCACTTTTCGCACTTGTGTTGGTGCAGGAAACCACTTTTGCACTTGTATTAGTGTGGAAAAAACACTTTTTGCACTTGTGATAGTGTTGAAAAACCACTTTTCGCACTTGTGTTAGTGTTGAAAAACCACTTTTCGCACTTGTGTTAGTGTTGAAAAACCACTTTTCGCACTTGTGTTAGTGTTGAAAACCACTTTTCGCACTTGTGTTGGTGCAGGAAACCACTTTTGCATTTGTATTAGTGTGAAAAAAACACTTTTCGCACTTGTGTTAGTGTTGAAAAACCACTTTTCGCACTTGTATTAGTGTGGAAAAAACACTTTTCGCACTTGTGTTAGTGTTGAAAAACCACTTTTCGCACTTGTGTTGGTGCAGGAAACCACTTTTGCACTTGTATTAGTCTGGAAAAACCACTTTTTGCACTTGTGATAGTGTTGAAAAACCACTTTTCGCACTTGTGTTGGTGCAGGGAACCACTTTTGAACTTGTATTAGTGTGGAAAAAACACTTTTTGCACTTGTGATAGTGTTGAAAAACCACTTTTCGCACGTGTGTTAGTGTTGAAAAACCACTTTTCGCACTTGTGTTGGTGCAGGAAACCACTTTTGCACTTGTATTAGTGTGGAAAAAACACTTTTTGCACTTGTGATAGTGTTGAAAAACCACTTTTCGCACTTGTGTTAGTGTTGAAAAACCACTTTTCGCACTTGTGTTAGTGTTGAAAAACCACTTTTCGCACTTGTGTTGGTGCAGAAAACCACTTTTGCATTTGTATTAGTGTGGAAAAAACACTTTTCGCACTTGTGTTAGTGTTGAAAAACCACTTTTCGCACTTGTGTTGGTGCAGGAAACCACTTTTGCACTTGTATTAGTGTGGAAAAAACACTTTTTGCACTTGTGATAGTGTTGAAAAACCACTTTTCGCACGTGTGTTAGTGTTGAAAAACCACTTTTCGCACTTGTGTTGGTGCAGGAAACCACTTTTGCACTTGTATTAGTGTGGAAAAACCACTTTTCGCACTTGTGTTAGTGTTGAAAAACCACTTTTCGCACTTGTGTTGGTGCAGAAAACCACTTTTGCATTTGTATTAGTGTGGAAAAAACACTTTTCGCACTTGTGTTAGTGTTGAAAAACCACTTTTCGCACTTGTGTTGGTGCAGGAAACCACTTTTGCACTTGTATTAGTGTGGAAAAAACACTTTTTGCACTTGTGATAGTGTTGAAAAAACACTTTTCGCACTTGTGTTAGTGTTGAAAAACCACTTTTCGCACTTGTGTTGGTGCAGGAAACCACTTTTGCACTTGTATTAGTGTGGAAAAACCACTTTCACACTTGTGTTAGTGTTGAAAAAACACTTTTCGCACTTGTGCTGGTGTTGAAAAACCACTTTTCGCACTTGTGTTGGTGCAGGAAACCACTTTTGCACTTGTATTAGTGTGGAAAAAACACTTTTCGCACTTGTGTTAGTGTTGAAAAACCACTTTTCGCACTTGTGTTAGTGTTGAAAAACCACTTTTCGCACTTGTGTTAGTGTTGAAAAACCACTTTTCGCACTTGTGTTGGTGCAGGAAACCACTTTTGCACTTGTATTCGTGTGGGAAAAACACTTTTTGCCCTTGTGATAGTGTTGAAAAACCACTTTTCGCACTTGTGTTAGTGTTGAAAAACCACTTTTCGAACTTGTGTTGGTGCAGGAAACCACTTTTGCACTCGTATTAGTGTGGAAAAACCACTTTTCGCACTTGTGTTAGTGTTGAAAAACCACTTTTCGCACTTGTGTTGGTGCAGGAAACCACTTTTGCACTTGTATTAGTCTGGAAAAACCACTTTTTGCACTTGTGATAGTGTTGAAAAACCACTTTTCGCACTTGTGTTAGTGTTGAAAAACCACTTTTTGCACTTGTGTTAGTGTTGAAAAACCACTTTTCACACTTGTGATAGTGTTGAAAAACCACTTTTCGCACTTGTGTTGGTGCAGGAAACCACTTTTGAACTTGCATTAGTGTGGAAAAAACACTTTTTGCACTTGAGATAGTGTTGAAAAACCACTTTTCGCACGTGTGTTAGTGTTGAAAAACCACTTTTCGCACTTGTGTTGGTGCAGGAAACCACTTGTGCACTTGTATTAGTGTGGAAAAAACACTTTTTGCACTTGTGATAGTGTTGAAAAACCACTTTTCGCACTTGTGTTAGTGTTGAAAAACCACTTTTCGCACTTGTGTTAGTGTTGAAAAACCACTTTTCGCACTTGTGTTGGTGCAGGAAACCACTTTTGCACTTGTATTAGTGTGGAAAAAACACTTTTTGCACTTGTGATAGTGTTGAAAAAACACTTTTCGCACTTGTGTTAGTGTTGAAAAACCACTTTTCGCACTTGTGTTGGTGCAGGAAACCACTTTTGCACTTGTATTAGTGTGGAAAAACCACTTTCGCACTTGTGTTAGTGTTGAAAAAACACTTTTCGCACTTGTGCTGGTGTTGAAAAACCACTTTTCGCACTTGTGTTGGTGCAGGAAACCACTTTTGCACTTGTATTAGTGTGGAAAAAACACTTTTCGCACTTGTGTTAGTGTTGAAAAACCACTTTTCGCACTTGTGTTAGTGTTGAAAAACCACTTTTCGCACTTGTGTTAGTGTTGAAAAACCACTTTTCGCACTTGTGTTGGTGCAGGAAACCACTTTTGCACTTGTATTCGTGTGGGAAAAACACTTTTTGCACTTGTGATAGTGTTGAAAAACCACTTTTCGCACTTGTGTTAGTGTTGAAAAACCACTTTTCGCACTTGTGTTGGTGCAGGAAACCACTTTTGCACTTGTATTAGTGTGGAAAAACCACTTTTCACACTTGTGTTAGTGTTGAAAAACCACTTTCCGCACTTGTGTTGGTGCAGGAAACCACTTTTGCACTTGTATTAGTCTGGAAAAACCACTTTTTGCACTTGTGATAGTGTTGAAAAACCACTTTTCGCACTTGTGTTAGTGTTGAAAAACCACTTTTTGCACTTGTGTTAGTGTTGAAAAACCACTTTTCACACTTGTGATAGTGCTGAAAAACCACTTTTCGCACTTGTGTTGGTGCAGGAAACCACTTTTGAACTTGTATTAGTGTGGAAAAAACACTTTTTGCACTTGAGATAGTGTTGAAAAACCACTTTTCACACGTGTGTTAGTGTTGAAAAACCACTTTTCGCACTTGTGTTGGTGCAGGAAACCACTTTTGCACTTGTATTAGTGTGGAAAAAACACTTTTTGCACTTGTGATAGTGTTGAAAAACCACTTTTCGCACTTGTGTTAGTGTTGAAAAACCACTTTTCGCACTTGCGTTAGTGTTGAAAAACCACTTTTCGCACTTGTGTTGGTGCAGGAAACCACTTTTGCACTTGTATTAGTGTGGAAAAAACACTTTTCACACTTGTGTTAGTGTTGAAAAAACACTTTTCGCACTTGTGCTGGTGTTGAAAAACCACTTTTCGCACTTGTGTTGGTGCAGGAAACCACTTTTGCATTTGTATTAGTGTGGAAAAAACACTTTTCGCACTTGTGTTAGTGTTGAAAAACCACTTTTCGCACTTGTGTTAGTGTTGAAAAACCACTTTTCGCACTTGTGTTGGTGTTGAAAAACCACTTTTCGCACTTGTGTTAGTGTTGAAAAACCACTTTTTGCACTTGTGTTAGTGTTGAAAAACCACTTTTCACACTTGTGATAGTGTTGAAAAACCACTTTTCGCACTTGTGTTGGTGCAGGAAACCACTTTTGAACTTGTATTAGTGTGGAAAAAACACTTTTTGCACTTGAGATAGTGTTGAAAAACCACTTTTCACACGTGTGTTAGTGTTGAAAAACCACTTTTCGCACTTGTGTTGGTGCAGGAAACCACTTTTGCACTTGTATTAGTGTGGAAAAAACACTTTTTGCACTTGTGATAGTGTTGAAAAACCACTTTTCGCACTTGTGTTAGTGTTGAAAAACCACTTTTCGCACTTGCGTTAGTGTTGAAAAACCACTTTTCGCACTTGTGTTGGTGCAGGAAACCACTTTTGCACTTGTATTAGTGTGGAAAAAACACTTTTCACACTTGTGTTAGTGTTGAAAAAACACTTTTCGCACTTGTGCTGGTGTTGAAAAACCACTTTTCGCACTTGTGTTGGTGCAGGAAACCACTTTTGCACTTGTATTAGTGTGGAAAAAACACTTTTCGCACTTGTGTTAGTGTTGAAAAACCACTTTTCGCACTTGTGTTAGTGTTGAAAAACCACTTTTCGCAGTTGTGTTGGTGCAGGAAACCACTTTTGCACTTGTATTCGTGTGGAAAAAACACTTTTTGCACTTGTGATAGTGTTGAAAAACCACTTTTCGCACTTGTGTTAGTGTTGAAAAACCACTTTTCGCACTTGTGTTGGTGCAGGAAACCACTTTTGCACTTGTATTAGTGTGGAAAAAACACTTTTTGCACTTGTGATAGTGTTGAAAAACCACTTTTCGCACTTGTGTTAGTGTTGAAAAACCACTTTTCGCACTTGCGTTAGTGTTGAAAAACCACTTTTCGCACTTGTGTTGGTGCAGGAAACCACTTTTGCACTTGTATTAGTGTGGAAAAAACACTTTTCACACTTGTGTTAGTGTTGAAAAAACACTTTTCGCACTTGTGCTGGTGTTGAAAAACCACTTTTCGCACTTGTGTTGGTGCAGGAAACCACTTTTGCACTTGTATTAGTGTGGAAAAAACACTTTTCGCACTTGTGTTAGTGTTGAAAAACCACTTTTCGCACTTGTGTTAGTGTTGAAAAACCACTTTTCGCACTTGTGTTGGTGCAGGAAACCACTTTTGCACTTGTATTCGTGTGGAAAAAACACTTTTTGCACTTGTGATAGTGTTGAAAAACCACTTTTCGCACTTGTGTTAGTGTTGAAAAACCACTTTTCGCACTTGTGTTGGTGCAGGAAACCACTTTTGCACTTGTATTAGTGTGGAAAAACCACTTTTCGCACTTGTGTTAGTGTTTAAAAACCACTTTTCGCACTTGTGTTGGTGCAGGAAACCACTTTTGCTCTTGTATTAGTCTGGAAAAACCACTTTTTGCACTTGTGATAGTGTTGAAAAACCACTTTTCACACTTGTGTTAGTGTTGAAAAACCACTTTTCGCACTTGTGTTAGTGTTGAAAAACCACTTTTCGCACTTGTGTTGGTGCAGGAAACCACTTTTGCACTTGTATTAGTGTGGAAAAAACACTTTTTGCACTTGTGTTAGTGTTGAAAAACCAATTTTCGCACTTGTGTTAGTGTTGAAAAACCACTTTTCGCACTTGTGTTGGTGCAGGAAACCACTTTTGCACTTGTATTAGTGTGGAAAAACCACTTTTCGCACTTGCGTTAGTGTTGAAAAACCACTTTTCGCACTTGTGTTAGTGTTGAAAAACCACTTTTCGCACTTGTGTTGGTGCAGGAAACCACTTTTGCACTTGTATTAGTGTGGAAAAAATACTTTTTGCTCTTGTGATAGTGTTGAAAAACCACTTTTCGCACTTGTGTTAGTGTTGAAAAACCACTTTTCGCACTTGTGTTAGTGTTGAAAAACCACTTTTCGCACTTGTGTTGGTGCAGCAAACCACTTTTGCACTTGTATTAGTGTGGAAAAAACACTTTTTGCACTTGTGTTAGTGTTGAAAAACCACTTTTCGCACTTGTGTTAGTGTTGAAAAACCACTTTTCGCACTTGTGTTGGTGCAGGAAACCACTTTTGCACTTGTATTAGTGTGGAAAAACCACTTTTCGCACTTGTGTTAGTGTTGAAAAACCACTTTTCGCACTTGTGTTAGTGTTGAAAAACCACTTTTCACACTTGTGTTAGTGTTGAAAAACCACTTTTCGCACTTGTGTTGGTGCAGGAAACCACTTTTGCACTTGTATTAGTGTGGAAAAAACACTTTTCGCATTTGTATTAGTGTGGAAAAAACACTTTTCGCACTTGTGTGTGTTGAAAAACCACTTTTCGCACTTGTGTTAGTGTTGAAAAACCACTTTTCACACTTGTGTTGGTGCAGGAAACCACTTTTGCACTTGTATTAGTGTGGAAAAAACACTTTTTGCACTTGTGATAGTGTTGAAAAACCACTTTTCGCACTTGTGTTAGTGTTGAAAAACCACTTTTCGCACTTGTGTTGGTGCAGGAAACCACTTTTGCACTTGTATTAGTGTGGAAAAACCACTTTTCGCACTTGTATTAGTGTTGAAAAACCACTTTTCGCACTTGTGTTAGTGTTGAAAAAACACTTTTCGCACTTATGTTGGTGCAGGAAACCACTTTTGCACTTGTATGAGTGTAGAAAAAACACTTTTCGCACTTGTGTTAGTGTTGAAAAAACACTTTCGCACTTGTGTTAGTGTTGAAAAACCACTTTTCGCACTTGTGTTAGTGTTGAAAAAACACTTTTCGCACTTGTGTTAGTGTTGAAAAACCACTTTTCGCACTTGTGTTGGTGCAGGAAACCACTTTTGCACTTGTATTAGTGTGGAAAAACCACTTTCACACTTGTGTTAGTGTTGAAAAAACACTTTTCGCACTTGTGCTGGTGTTGAAAAACCACTTTTCGCACTTGTGTTGGTGCAGGAAACCACTTTTGCACTTGTATTAGTGTGGAAAAAACACTTTTCGCACTTGTGTTAGTGTTGAAAAACCACTTTTCGCACTTGTGTTAGTGTTGAAAAACCACTTTTCGCACTTGTGTTAGTGTTGAAAAACCACTTTTCGCACTTGTGTTGGTGCAGGAAACCACTTTTGCACTTGTATTCGTGTGGGAAAAACACTTTTTGCCCTTGTGATAGTGTTGAAAAACCACTTTTCGCACTTGTGTTAGTGTTGAAAAACCACTTTTCGAACTTGTGTTGGTGCAGGAAACCACTTTTGCACTCGTATTAGTGTGGAAAAACCACTTTTCGCACTTGTGTTAGTGTTGAAAAACCACTTTTCGCACTTGTGTTGGTGCAGGAAACCACTTTTGCACTTGTATTAGTCTGGAAAAACCACTTTTTGCACTTGTGATAGTGTTGAAAAACCACTTTTCGCACTTGTGTTAGTGTTGAAAAACCACTTTTTGCACTTGTGTTAGTGTTGAAAAACCACTTTTCACACTTGTGATAGTGTTGAAAAACCACTTTTCGCACTTGTGTTGGTGCAGGAAACCACTTTTGAACTTGCATTAGTGTGGAAAAAACACTTTTTGCACTTGAGATAGTGTTGAAAAACCACTTTTCGCACGTGTGTTAGTGTTGAAAAACCACTTTTCGCACTTGTGTTGGTGCAGGAAACCACTTTTGCACTTGTATTAGTGTGGAAAAAACACTTTTTGCACTTGTGATAGTGTTGAAAAACCACTTTTCGCACTTGTGTTAGTGTTGAAAAACCACTTTTCGCACTTGTGTTAGTGTTGAAAAACCACTTTTCGCACTTGTGTTAGTGTTGAAAACCACTTTTCGCACTTGTGTTGGTGCAGGAAACCACTTTTGCATTTGTATTAGTGTGAAAAAAACACTTTTCGCACTTGTGTTAGTGTTGAAAAACCACTTTTCGCACTTGTATTAGTGTGGAAAAAACACTTTTCGCACTTGTGTTAGTGTTGAAAAACCACTTTTCGCACTTGTGTTAGTGTTGAAAAACCACTTTTCGCACTTGTGTTGGTGCAGGAAACCACTTTTGCACTTGTATTAGTGTGGAAAAACCACTTTTCGCACTTGTGTTAGTGTTGAAAAACCACTTTTCGCACTTGTGTTGGTGCAGGAAACCACTTTTGCTCTTGTATTAGTCTGGAAAAACCACTTTTTGCACTTGTGATAGTGTTGAAAAACCACTTTTCGCACTTGTGTTAGTGTTGAAAAACCACTTTTCGCACTTGTGTTGGTGCAGGAAACCACTTTTGCACTTGTATTAGTGTGGAAAAACCACTTTTCGCACTTGTGTTAGTGTTGAAAAACCACTTTTCGCACTTGTGTTGGTGCAGGAAACCACTTTTGCTCTTGTATTAGTCTGGAAAAACCACTTTTTGCACTTGTGATAGTGTTGAAAAACCACTTTTCGCACTTGTGTTAGTGTTGAAAAACCACTTTTCGCACTTGTGTTAGTGTTGAAAAACCACTTTTCGCACTTGTGTTGGTGCAGGAAACCACTTTTGCACTTGTATTAGCGTGGAAAAAACACTTTTTGCACTTGTGTTAGTGTTGAAAAACCACTTTTCGCACTTGTGTTAGTGTTGAAAAACCACTTTTCGCACTTGTGTTGGTGCAGGAAACCACTTTTGCACTTGTATTAGTGTGGAAAAACCACTTTTCACACTTGCGTTAGTGTTGAAAAACCACTTTTCGCACTTGTGTTAGTGTTGAAAAACCACTTTTCGCACTTGTGTTGGTGCAGGAAACCACTTTTGCACTTGTATTAGTGTGGAAAAAATACTTTTTGCTCTTGTGATAGTGTTGAAAAACCACTTTTCGCACTTGTGTTAGTGTTGAAAAACCACTTTTCGCACTTGTGTTAGTGTTGAAAAACCACTTTTCGCACTTGTGTTGGTGCAGGAAACCACTTTTGCACTTGTATTAGTGTGGAAAAAACACTTTTTGCACTTGTGTTAGTGTTGAAAAACCACTTTTCGCACTTGCGTTAGTGTTGAAAAACCACTTTTCGCACTTGTGCTGGTGCAGGAAACCACTTTTGCACTTGTATTAGTGTGGAAAAACCACTTTTCGCACTTGTGTTAGTGTTGAAAAACCACTTTTCGCACTTGTGTTAGTGTTGAAAAACCACTTTTCACACTTGTGTTAGTGTTGAAAAACCACTTTTCGCACTTGTGTTGGTGCAGGAAACCACTTTTGCACTTGTATTAGTGTGGAAAAAACACTTTTCGCATTTGTATTAGTGTGGAAAAAACACTTTTCGCACTTGTGTGTGTTGAAAAACCACTTTTCGCACTTGTGTTAGTGTTGAAAAACCACTTTTCGCACTTGTGTTGGTGCAGGAAACCACTTTTGCACTTGTATTAGTGTGGAAAAAACACTTTTTGCACTTGTGATAGTGTTGAAAAACCACTTTTTGCACTTGTGTTAGTGTTGAAAAACCACTTTTCGCACTTGTGTTGGTGCAGGAAACCACTTTTGCACTTGTATTAGTGTGGAAAAACCACTTTTCGCACTTGTATTAGTGTTGAAAAACCACTTTTCGCACTTGTGTTAGTGTTGAAAAAACACTTTTCGCACTTATGTTTGTGCAGGAAACCACTTTTGCACTTGTATGAGTGTGGAAAAAACACTTTTCGCACTTGTGTTAGTGTTGAAAAAACACTTTCGCACTTGTGTTAGTGTTGAAAAACCACTTTTTGCACTTGTGTTAGTGTTGAAAAACCACTTTTCGCACTTGTGTTGGTGCAGGAAACCACTTTTGCACTTGTATTAGTGTGGAAAAAACACTTTTTGCACTTGTGATAGTGTTGAAAAACCACTTTTCGCACTTGTGTTAGTGTTGAAAAACCACTTTTCGCACTTGCGTTAGTGTTGAAAAACCACTTTTCGCACTTGTGTTGGTGCAGGAAACCACTTTTGCACTTGTATTAGTGTGGAAAAAACACTTTTCACACTTGTGTTAGTGTTGAAAAACCACTTTTCGCACTTGTGTTGGTGCAGGTAACCACTTTTGCATTTGTATTAGTGTGAAAAAAACACTTTTCACACTTGTGTTAGTGTTGAAAAACCACTTTTCGCACTTGTATTAGTGTGGAAAAAACACTTTTCGCACTTGTGTTGGTGCAGGAAACCACTTTTGCACTTGTATTAGTGTGGAAAAAACACTTTTTGCACTTGTGATAGTGTTGAAAAACCACTTTTCGCTCTTGTGTTAGTGTTGAAAAACCACTTTTCGCACTTGTGTTGGTGCAGGAAACCACTTTTGCACTTGCATTAGTGTGGAAAAAACACTTTTCGCACTTGTGTTAGTGTTGAAAAACCACTTTTCGCACTTGTGTTCGTGCAGGAAACCACTTTTGCACTTGTATTAGTGTGGAAAAAACACTTTTTGCACTTGTGATAGTGTTGAAAAACCACTTTTCGCACTTTTGTTAGTGTTGAAAAACCACTTTTCGCACTTGTGTTGGTGCAGGAAACCACTTTTGCACTTGTAATAGTGTTGCAAAACCACTTTTCGCACTTGTGTTAGTGTTGAAAAACCACTTTTCGCACTTGTATTGGACGTTGGTGCAGGAAACCACTTTTCGCACTTGTGTTAGTGTTGAAAAACCACTTTTTGCACTTGTGATAGTGTTGAAAAACCACTTTTCGCACTTGTGTTGGTGCAGGAAACCACTTTTGCACTTGTATGAGTGTGGAAAAAACACTTTTCGCACTTGTGTTAGTGTTGAAAAAACACTTTCGCACTTGTGTTAGTGTGGAAAAAACACTTTTCGCACTTGTGTTGGTGCAGGAAACCACTTTTGCACTTGTATTCGTGTGGGAAAACCACTTTTTGCACTTGTGATAGTGTTGAAAAACCACTTTTCGCACTTATGTTGGTGCAGGAAACCACTTTAGCACTTGTATGAGTGTGGAAAAAACACTTTTTGCACTTGTGATAGTGTTGAAAAACCACTTTTCGCACTTGTGTTGGTGCAGGAAACCACTTTTGCACTTGTATTAGTGTGGAAAAAACACTTTTCGCACTTGTGTTAGTGTTGAAAAACCACTTTTCGCACTTGTGTTAGTGTTGAAAAACCACTTTTCGCACTTGTGTTGGTGCAGGAAACCACTTTTGCACTTGTATTAGTGTGGAAAAAACACTTTTCGCACTTGTGATAGTGTTGAAAAACCACTTTTCGCACTTGTGTTGGTGCAGCAAACCACTTTTGCACTTGTATTTGTGTGGAAAAAACACTTTTCGTACTTGTGTTAGTGTTGAAAAACCAGTTTTCGCACTTGTGTTAGTGTTGAAAAACCACTTTTCGCACTTGCGTTGGTGCAGGAAACCACTTTTGCACTTGTATTAGAGTGGAAAAAACACTTTTTGCACTTGTGATAGTGTTGAAAAACCACTTTTCTCACTTGTGTTAGTGTTGAAAAACCACTTTTCGCACTTGTGTTGGTGCAGGAAACCACTTTTGCACTTGTATTGGTGTGGAAAAACCACTTTTCGCACTTGTGTTAGTGTTGAAAAACCACTTTTCGCACTTGTGTTAGTGTTGAAAAACCACTTTTCGCACTTGTGTTGGTGCAGGAAACCACTTTTGCACTTGTATTAGTGTGGAAAAAAAACTTTTTGCACTTGTGATAGTGTTGAAAAACCACTTTTCGCACTTGTGTTAGTGTTGAAAAACCACTTTTCGCACTTGTGTTGGTGCAGGAAACCACTTTTGCACTTGTATTAGTGTGGAAAAACCACTTTTCGCACTTATGTTAGTGTTGAAAAACCACTTTTCGCACTTGTGTTAGTGTTGAAAAACCACTTTTCGCACTTGTGTTAGTGTTGAAAAACCACTTTTCACACTTGTGTTGGTGCAGGAAACCACTTTTGCACTTGTATTAGTGTGGAAAAAACACTTTTCGCACTTGTGTTAGTGTTGAAAAACCACTTTTCGCACTTGTGTTAGTGTTGAAAAACCACTTTTCGCACTTGTGTTGGTGCAGGAAACCACTTTTGCACTTGTATTAGTGTGGAAAAACCACTTTCGCACTTGTGTTAGTGTTGAAAAAACACTTTTCGCACTTGTGCTGGTGTTGAAAAACCACTTTTCGCACTTGTGTTGGTGCAGGAAACCACTTTTGCACTTGTATTAGTGTGGAAAAAACACTTTTCGCACTTGTGTTAGTGTTGAAAAACCACTTTTCGCACTTGTGTTAGTGTTGAAAAACCACTTTTCGCACTTGTGTTAGTGTTGAAAAACCACTTTTCGAACTTGTGTTGGTGCAGGAAACCACTTTTGCACTTGTATTCGTGTGGGAAAAACACTTTTTGCACTTGTGATAGTGTTGAAAAACCACTTTTCGCACTTGTGTTAGTGTTGAAAAACCACTTTTCGCACTTGTGTTGGTGCAGGAAACCACTTTTGCACTTGTATTAGTGTGGAAAAACCACTTTTCACACTTGTGTTAGTGTTGAAAAACCACTTTTCGCACTTGTGTTGGTGCAGGAAACCACTTTTGCACTTGTATTAGTCTGGAAAAACCACTTTTTGCACTTGTGATAGTGTTGAAAAACCACTTTTCGCACTTGTGTTAGTGTTGAAAAACCACTTTTTGCACTTGTGTTAGTGTTGAAAAACCACTTTTCACACTTGTGATAGTGTTGAAAAACCACTTTTCGCACTTGTGTTGGTGCAGGAAACCACTTTTCATCTTGTATTAGTGTGGAAAAAACACTTTTTGCACTTGAGATAGTGTTGAAAAACCACTTTTCGCACGTGTGTTAGTGTTGAAAAACCACTTTTCGCACTTGTGTTGGTGCAGGAAACCACTTTTGCACTTGTATTAGTGTGGAAAAAACACTTTTTGCACTTGTGATAGTGTTGAAAAACCACTTTTCGCACTTGTGTTAGTGTTGAAAAACCACTTTTCGCACTTGCGTTAGTGTTGAAAAACCACTTTTCGCACTTGTGTTGGTGCAGGAAACCACTTTTGCACTTGTATTAGTGTGGAAAAAACACTTTTCACACTTGTGTTAGTGTTGAAAAACCACTTTTCGCACTTGTGTTGGTGCAGGAAACCACTTTTGCACTTGTATTAGTGTGGAAAAAACACTTTTCGCACTTGTGTTAGTGTTGAAAAACCACTTTTCGCACTTGTGTTGGTGCAGGAAACCACTTTTGCACTTGTATTCGTGTGGAAAAAACACTTTTTGCACTTGTGATAGTGTTGAAAAACCACTTTTCGCACTTGTGTTAGTGTTGAAAAACCACTCTTCGCACTTGTGTTGGTGCAGGAAACCACTTTTACACTTGTATTAGTGTGGAAAAACCACTTTTCGCACTTGTGTTAGTGTTGAAAAACCACTTTTCGCACTTGTGTTGGTGCAGGAAACCACTTTTGCTCTTGTATTAGTCTGGAAAAACCACTTTTTGCACTTGTGATAGTGTTGAAAAACCACTTTTCGCACTTGTGTTAGTGTTGAAAAACCACTTTTCACACTTGTGTTAGTGTTGAAAAACCACTTTTCGCACTTGTGTTGGTGCAGGAAACCACTTTTGCACTTGTATTAGTGTGGAAAAAACACTTTTTGCACTTGTGTTAGTGTTGAAAAACCACTTTTCGCACTTGTGTTAGTGTTGAAAAACCACTTTTCACACTTGTGTTGGTGCAGGAAACCACTTTTGCACTTGTATTAGTGTGGAAAAACCACTTTTCGCACTTGCGTTAGTGTTGAAAAACCACTTTTCGCACTTGTGTTAGTGTTGAAAAACCACTTTTCGCACTTGTGTTAGTGTTGAAAAACCACTTTTCGCACTTATGTTGGTGCAGGAAACCACTTTTGCACTTGTATTAGTGTGGAAAAAACACTTTTTGCTCTTGTGATAGTGTTGAAAAACCACTTTTCGCACTTGTGTTAGTGTTGAAAAACCACTTTTCGCACTTGTGTTAGTGTTGAAAAACCACTTTTCGCACTTGTGTTGGTGCAGGAAACCACTTTTGCACTTGTATTAGTGTGGAAAAAACACTTTTTGCACTTGTGTTAGTGTTGAAAAACCACTTTTCGCACTTGTGTTAGTGTTGAAAAACCACTTTTCGCACTTGTGTTGGTGCAGGAAACCACTTTTGCACTTGTATTAGTGTGGAAAAACCACTTTTCGCACTTGTGTTAGTGTTGAAAAACCACTTTTCGCACTTGTGTTAGTGTTGAAAAACCACTTTTCACACTTGTGTTAGTGTTGAAAAACCACTTTTCGCACTTGTGTTGGTGCAGGAAACCACTTTTGCACTTGTATTAGTGTGGAAAAAACACTTTTCGCATTTGTATTAGTGTGGAAAAAACACTTTTCGCACTTGTGTGTGTTGAAAAACCACTTTTCGCACTTGTGTTAGTGTTGAAAAACCACTTTTCCCACTTGTGTTGGTGCAGGAAACCACTTTTGCACTTGTATTAGTGTGGAAAAACCACTTTCGCACTTGTGTTAGTGTTGAAAAAACACTTTTCGCACTTGTGCTGGTGTTGAAAAACCACTTTTCGCACTTGTGTTGGTGCAGGAAACCACTTTTGCACTTGTATTAGTGTGGAAAAAACACTTTTCGCACTTGTGTTAGTGTTGAAAAACCACTTTTCGCACTTGTGTTAGTGTTGAAAAACCACTTTTCGCACTTGTGTTAGTGTTGAAAAACCACTTTTCGCACTTGTGTTGGTGCAGGAAACCACTTTTGCACTTGTATTCGTGTGGGAAAAACACTTTTTGCACTTGTGTTAGTGTTGAAAAACCACTTTTCGCACTTGTGTTAGTGTTGAAAAACCACTTTTCGCACTTGTGTTGGTGCAGGAAACCACTTTTGCTCTTGTATTAGTCTGGAAAAACCACTTTTCGCACTTGCGTTAGTGTTGAAAAACCACTTTTCGCACTTGTGTTAGTGTTGAAAAACCACTTTTCGCACTTGTGTTAGTGTTGAAAAACCACTTTTCGCACTTATGTTGGTGCAGGAAACCACTTTTGCACTTGTATTAGTGTGGAAAAAACACTTTTTGCTCTTGTGATAGTGTTGAAAAACCACTTTTCGCACTTGTGTTAGTGTTGAAAAACCACTTTTCGCACTTGTGTTAGTGTTGAAAAACCACTTTTCGCACTTGTGTTGGTGCAGGAAACCACTTTTGCACTTGTATTAGTGTGGAAAAAACACTTTTTGCACTTGTGTTAGTGTTGAAAAACCACTTTTCGCACTTGTGTTAGTGTTGAAAAACCACTTTTCGCACTTGTGTTGGTGCAGGAAACCACTTTTGCACTTGTATTAGTGTGGAAAAACCACTTTTCGCACTTGTGTTAGTGTTGAAAAACCACTTTTCGCACTTGTGTTAGTGTTGAAAAACCACTTTTCACACTTGTGTTAGTGTTGAAAAACCACTTTTCGCACTTGTGTTGGTGCAGGAAACCACTTTTGCACTTGTATTAGTGTGGAAAAAACACTTTTCGCATTTGTATTAGTGTGGAAAAAACACTTTTCGCACTTGTGTGTGTTGAAAAACCACTTTTCGCACTTGTGTTAGTGTTGAAAAACCACTTTTCGCACTTGTGTTGGTGCAGGAAACCACTTTTGCACTTGTATTAGTGTGGAAAAACCACTTTCGCACTTGTGTTAGTGTTGAAAAAACACTTTTCGCACTTGTGCTGGTGTTGAAAAACCACTTTTCGCACTTGTGTTGGTGCAGGAAACCACTTTTGCACTTGTATTAGTGTGGAAAAACCACTTTCGCACTTGTGTTAGTGTTGAAAAAACACTTTTCGCACTTGTGCTGGTGTTGAAAAACCACTTTTCGCACTTGTGTTGGTGCAGGAAACCACTTTTGCACTTGTATTAGTGTGGAAAAAACACTTTTCGCACTTGTGTTAGTGTTGAAAAACCACTTTTCGCACTTGTGTTAGTGTTGAAAAACCACTTTTCGCACTTGTGTTAGTGTTGAAAAACCACTTTTCGCACTTGTGTTGGTGCAGGAAACCACTTTTGCACTTGTATTCGTGTGGGAAAAACACTTTTTGCACTTGTGATAGTGTTGAAAAACCACTTTTCGCACTTGTGTTAGTGTTGAAAAACCACTTTTCGCACTTGTGTTAGTGTTGAAAAACCACTTTTCGCACTTGCGTTAGTGTTGAAAAACCACTTTTCGCACTTGTGTTGGTGCAGGAAACCACTTTTGCACTTGTATTAGTGTGGAAAAAACACTTTTCACACTTGTGTTAGTGTTGAAAAAACACTTTTCGCACTTGTGCTGGTGTTGAAAAACCACTTTTCGCACTTGTGTTGGTGCAGGAAACCACTTTTGCACTTGTATTAGTGTGGAAAAAACACTTTTCGCACTTGGGTTAGTGTTGAAAAACCACTTTTCGCACTTGTGTTAGTGTTGAAAAACCACTTTTCGCACTTGTGTTGGTGTTGAAAAACCACTTTTCGCACTTGTGTTAGTGTTGAAAAACCACTTTTTGCACTTGTGTTAGTGTTGAAAAACCACTTTTCACACTTGTGATAGTGTTGAAAAACCACTTTTCGCACTTGTGTTGGTGCAGGAAACCACTTTTGAACTTGCATTAGTGTGGAAAAAACACTTTTTGCACTTGAGATAGTGTTGAAAAACCACTTTTCACATGTGTGTTAGTGTTGAAAAACCACTTTTCGCACTTGTGTTGGTGCAGGAAACCACTTTTGCACTTGTATTAGTGTGGAAAAAACACTTTTTGCACTTGTGATAGTGTTGAAAAACCACTTTTCGCACTTGTGTTAGTGTTGAAAAACCACTTTTCGCACTTGCGTTAGTGTTGAAAAACCACTTTTCGCACTTGTGTTGGTGCAGGAAACCACTTTTGCACTTGTATTAGTGTGGAAAAAACACTTTTCACACTTGTGTTAGTGTTGAAAAAACACTTTTCGCACTTGTGCTGGTGTTGAAAAACCACTTTTCGCACTTGTGTTGGTGCAGGAAACCACTTTTGCACTTGTATTAGTGTGGAAAAAACACTTTTCGCACTTGTGTTAGTGTTGAAAAACCACTTTTCGCACTTGTGTTAGTGTTGAAAAACCACTTTTCGCACTTGTGTTGGTGCAGGAAACCACTTTTGCACTTGTATTCGTGTGGAAAAAACACTTTTTGCACTTGTGATAGTGTTGAAAAACCACTTTTCGCACTTGTGTTAGTGTTGAAAAACCACTTTTCGCACTTGCGTTAGTGTTGAAAAACCACTTTTCGCACTTGTGTTGGTGCAGGAAACCACTTTTGCACTTGTATTAGTGTGGAAAAAACACTTTTCACACTTGTGTTAGTGTTGAAAAAACACTTTTCGCACTTGTGCTGGTGTTGAAAAAACACTTTTCGCACTTGTGTTGGTGCAGGAAACCACTTTTGCACTTGTATTAGTGTGGAAAAAACACTTTTCGCACTTGTGTTAGTGTTGAAAAACCACTTTTCGCACTTGTTTTAGTGTTGAAAAACCACTTTTCGCACTTGTGTTGGTGCAGGAAACCACTTTTGCACTTGTATTCGTGTGGAAAAAACACTTTTTGCACTTGTGATAGTGTTGAAAAACCACTTTTCGCACTTGTGTTAGTGTTGAAAAACCACTTTTCGCACTTGTGTTGGTGCAGGAAACCACTTTTGCACTTGTATTAGTCTGGAAAAACCACTTTTTGCACTTGTGATAGTGTTGAAAAACCACTTTTCGCACTTGTGTTAGTGTTGAAAAACCACTTTTTGCACTTGTGTTAGTGTTGAAAAACCACTTTTCACACTTGTGATAGTGTTGAAAAACCACTTTTCGCACTTGTGTTGGTGCAGGAAACCACTTTTGAACTTGTATTAGTGTGGAAAAAACACTTTTTGCACTTGAGATAGTGTTGAAAAACCACTTTTCACACGTGTGTTAGTGTTGAAAAACCACTTTTCGCACTTGTGTTGGTGCAGGAAACCACTTTTGCACTTGTATTAGTGTGGAAAAAACACTTTTTGCACTTGTGATAGTGTTGAAAAACCACTTTTCGCACTTGTGTTAGTGTTGAAAAACCACTTTTCGCACTTGCGTTAGTGTTGAAAAACCACTTTTCGCACTTGTGTTGGTGCAGGAAACCACTTTTGCACTTGTATTAGTGTGGAAAAAACACTTTTCACACTTGTGTTAGTGTTGAAAAAACACTTTTCGCACTTGTGCTGGTGTTGAAAAACCACTTTTCGCACTTGTGTTGGTGCAGGAAACCACTTTTGCACTTGTATTAGTGTGGAAAAAACACTTTTCGCACTTGGGTTAGTGTTGAAAAACCACTTTTCGCACTTGTGTTAGTGTTGAAAAACCACTTTTCGCACTTGTGTTGGTGTTGAAAAACCACTTTTCGCACTTGTGTTAGTGTTGAAAAACCACTTTTTGCACTTGTGTTAGTGTTGAAAAACCACTTTTCACACTTGTGATAGTGTTGAAAAACCACTTTTCGCACTTGTGTTGGTGCAGGAAACCACTTTTGAACTTGCATTAGTGTGGAAAAAACACTTTTTGCACTTGAGATAGTGTTGAAAAACCACTTTTCACATGTGTGTTAGTGTTGAAAAACCACTTTTCGCACTTGTGTTGGTGCAGGAAACCACTTTTGCACTTGTATTAGTGTGGAAAAAACACTTTTTGCACTTGTGATAGTGTTGAAAAACCACTTTTCGCACTTGTGTTAGTGTTGAAAAACCACTTTTCGCACTTGCGTTAGTGTTGAAAAACCACTTTTCGCACTTGTGTTGGTGCAGGAAACCACTTTTGCACTTGTATTAGTGTGGAAAAAACACTTTTCACACTTGTGTTAGTGTTGAAAAAACACTTTTCGCACTTGTGCTGGTGTTGAAAAACCACTTTTCGCACTTGTGTTGGTGCAGGAAACCACTTTTGCACTTGTATTAGTGTGGAAAAAACACTTTTCGCACTTGTGTTAGTGTTGAAAAACCACTTTTCGCACTTGTGTTAGTGTTGAAAAACCACTTTTCGCACTTGTGTTGGTGCAGGAAACCACTTTTGCACTTGTATTCGTGTGGAAAAAACACTTTTTGCACTTGTGATAGTGTTGAAAAACCACTTTTCGCACTTGTGTTAGTGTTGAAAAACCACTTTTCGCACTTGTGTTGGTGCAGGAAACCACTTTTGCACTTGTATTAGTGTGGAAAAAACACTTTTTGCACTTGTGATAGTGTTGAAAAACCACTTTTCGCACTTGTGTTAGTGTTGAAAAACCACTTTTCGCACTTGCGTTAGTGTTGAAAAACCACTTTTCGCACTTGTGTTGGTGCAGGAAACCACTTTTGCACTTGTATTAGTGTGGAAAAAACACTTTTCACACTTGTGTTAGTGTTGAAAAAACACTTTTCGCACTTGTGCTGGTGTTGAAAAACACTTTTCGCACTTGTGTTGGTGCAGGAAACCACTTTTGCACTTGTATTAGTGTGGAAAAAACACTTTTCGCACTTGTGTTAGTGTTGAAAAACCACTTTTCGCACTTGTTTTAGTGTTGAAAAACCACTTTTCGCACTTGTGTTGGTGCAGGAAACCACTTTTGCACTTGTATTCGTGTGGAAAAAACACTTTTTGCACTTGTGATAGTGTTGAAAAACCACTTTTCGCACTTGTGTTAGTGTTGAAAAACCACTTTTCGCACTTGTGTTGGTGCAGGAAACCACTTTTGCACTTGTATTAGTGTGGAAAAACCACTTTTCGCACTTGTGTTAGTGTTTAAAAACCACTTTTCGCACTTGTGTTGGTGCAGGAAACCACTTTTGCTCTTGTATTAGTCTGGAAAAACCACTTTTTGCACTTGTGATAGTGTTGAAAAACCACTTTTCACACTTGTGTTAGTGTTGAAAAACCACTTTTCGCACTTGTGTTAGTGTTGAAAAACCACTTTTCGCACTTGTGTTGGTGCAGGAAACCACTTTTGCACTTGTATTAGTGTGGAAAAAACACTTTTTGCACTTGTGTTAGTGTTGAAAAACCAATTTTCGCACTTGTGTTAGTGTTGAAAAACCACTTTTCGCACTTGTGTTGGTGCAGGAAACCACTTTTGCACTTGTATTAGTGTGGAAAAACCACTTTTCGCACTTGCGTTAGTGTTGAAAAACCACTTTTCGCACTTGTGTTAGTGTTGAAAAACCACTTTTCGCACTTGTGTTGGTGCAGGAAACCACTTTTGCACTTGTATTAGTGTGGAAAAAACACTTTTTGCACTTGTGTTAGTGTTGAAAAACCACTTTTCGCACTTGTGTTAGTGTTGAAAAACCACTTTTCGCACTTGTGTTGGTGCAGGAAACCACTTTTGCACTTGTGTTGGTGCAGGAAACCACTTTTGCACTTGTATTAGTGTTGAAAAACCACTTTTCGCACTTGTGTTGGTGCAGGAAACCACTTTTGCACTTGTATTAGTGTGGAAAAAATACTTTTTGCTCTTGTGATAGTGTTGAAAAACCACTTTTCGCACTTGTGTTAGTGTTGAAAAACCACTTTTCGCACTTGTGTTAGTGTTGAAAAACCACTTTTCGCACTTGTGTTGGTGCAGGAAACCACTTTTGCACTTGTATTAGTGTGGAAAAAACACTTTTTGCACTTGTGTTAGTGTTGAAAAACCACTTTTCGCACTTGTGTTAGTGTTGAAAAACCACTTTTCGCACTTGTGTTGGTGCAGGAAACCACTTTTGCACTTGTATTAGTGTGGAAAAACCACTTTTCGCACTTGTGTTAGTGTTGAAAAACCACTTTTCGCACTTGTGTTAGTGTTGAAAAACCACTTTTCACACTTGTGTTAGTGTTGAAAAACCACTTTTCGCACTTGTGTTGGTGCAGGAAACCACTTTTGCACTTGTATTAGTGTGGAAAAAACACTTTTCGCATTTGTATTAGTGTGGAAAAAACACTTTTCGCACTTGTGTGTGTTGAAAAACCACTTTTCACACTTGTGTTAGTGTTGAAAAACCACTTTTCACACTTGTGTTGGTGCAGGAAACCACTTTTGCACTTGTATTAGTGTGGAAAAAACACTTTTTGCACTTGTGATAGTGTTGAAAAACCACTTTTCGCACTTGTGTTAGTGTTGAAAAACCACTTTTCGCACTTGTGTTGGTGCAGGAAACCACTTTTGCACTTGTATTAGTGTGGAAAAACCACTTTTCGCACTTGTATTAGTGTTGAAAAACCACTTTTCGCACTTGTGTTAGTGTTGAAAAAACACTTTTCGCACTTATGTTGGTGCAGGAAACCACTTTTGCACTTGTATGAGTGTGGAAAAAACACTTTTCGCACTTGTGTTAGTGTTGAAAAAACACTTTCGCACTTGTGTTAGTGTTGAAAAACCACTTTTCGCACTTGTGTTAGTGTTGAAAAACCACTTTTCGCACTTATGTTAGTGTTGAAAACCACTTTTCGCACTTGTGTTGGTGCAGGTAACCACTTTTGCATTTGTATTAGTGTGAAAAAAACACTTTTCGCACTTGTGTTAGTGTTGAAAAACCACTTTTCGCACTTGTATTATTGTGGAAAAAACACTTTTCGCACTTGTGTTGGTGCAGGAAACCACTTTTACACTTGTATTAGTGTGGAAAAAACACTTTTTGCACTTGTGATAGTGTTGAAAAACCACTTTTCGCACTTGTGTTAGTGTTGAAAAACCACTTTTCGCACTTGTGTTGGTGCAGGAAACCACTTTTGCACTTGCATTAGTGTGGAAAAAACACTTTTCGCACTTGTGTTAGTGTTGAAAAACCACTTTTCGCACTTGTGTTCGTGCAGGAAACCACTTTTGCACTTGTATTAGTGTGGAAAAAACACTTTTTGCACTTGTGATAGTGTTGAAAAACCACTTTTCGCACTTGTGTTAGTGTTGAAAAACCACTTTTTGCACTTGCGTTAGTGTTGAAAAACCACTTTTCGCACTTGTGTTGGTGCAGGAAACCACTTTTGCACTTGTATTAGTGTGGAAAAAACACTTTTCACACTTGTGTTAGTGTTGAAAAAACACTTTTCGCACTTGTGCTGGTGTTGAAAAACCACTTTTCGCACTTGTGTTGGTGCAGGAAACCAATTTTGCACTTGTATTAGTGTGGAAAAAACACTTTTCGCACTTGTGTTAGTGTTGAAAAACCACTTTTCGCACTTGTGTTAGTGTTGAAAAACCACTTTTCGCACTTGTGTTGGTGCAGGAAACCACTTTTGCACTTGTATTCGTGTGGAAAAAACACTTTTTGCACTTGTGATAGTGTTGAAAAACCACTTTTTGCACTTGTGTTAGTGTTGAAAAACCACTTTTCGCACTTGTGTTGGTGCAGGAAACCACTTTTGCACTTGTATTAGTGTGGAAAAACCACTTTTCGCACTTGTGTTAGTGTTGAAAAACCACTTTTCGCACTTGTGTTGGTGCAGGAAACCACTTTTGCTCTTGTATTAGTCTGGAAAAACCACTTTTTGCACTTGTGATAGTGTTGAAAAACCACTTTTCGCACTTGTGTTAGTGTTGAAAAACCACTTTTCGCACTTGTGTTGGTGCAGGAAACCACTTTTGCACTTGTATTAGTGTGGAAAAAATACTTTTTGCTCTTGTGATAGTGTTGAAAAACCACTTTTCGCACTTGTGTTAGTGTTGAAAAACCACTTTTCGCACCTGTGTTAGTGTTGAAAAACCACTTTTCGCACTTGTGTTGGTGCAGGAAACCACTTTTGCACTTGTATTAGTGTGGAAAAAACACTTTTTGCACTTGTGTTAGTGTTGAAAAACCACTTTTTGCACTTGTGTTAGTGTTGAAAAACCACTTTTCGCACTTGTGTTGGTGCAGGAAACCACTTTTGCACTTGTATTAGTGTGGAAAAACCACTTTTCGCACTTGTGTTAGTGTTGAAAAACCACTTTTCGCACTTGTGTTAGTGTTGAAAAACCACTTTTCACACTTGTGTTAGTGTTGAAAAACCACTTTTCGCACTTGTGTTGGTGCAGGAAACCACTTTTGCACTTGTATTAGTGTGGAAAAAACACTTTTCGCATTTGTATTAGTGTGGAAAAAACACTTTTCGCACCTGTGTGTGTTGAAAAACCACTTTTCGCACTTGTGTTAGTGTTGAAAAACCACTTTTCGCACTTGTGTTGGTGCAGGAAACCACTTTTGCACTTGTATTAGTGTGGAAAAAACACTTTTTGCACTTGTGATAGTGTTGAAAAACCACTTTTCGCACTTGTGTTAGTGTTGAAAAACCACTTTTCGCACTTGTGTTGGTGCAGGAAACCACTTTTGCACTTGTATTAGTGTGGAAAAACCACTTTTCGCACTTGTATTAGTGTTGAAAAACCACTTTTCGCACTTGTGTTAGTGTTGAAAAACCACTTTTCGCACTTGTGTTAGTGTTGAAAAACCACTTTTCGCACTTATGTTAGTGTTGAAAACCACTTTTCGCACTTGTGTTGGTGCAGGTAACCACTTTTGCATTTGTATTAGTGTGAAAAAAACACTTTTCGCACTTGTGTTAGTGTTGAAAAACCACTTTTCGCACTTGTATTATTGTGGAAAAAACACTTTTCGCACTTGTGTTGGTGCAGGAAACCACTTTTACACTTGTATTAGTGTGGAAAAAACACTTTTTGCACTTGTGATAGTGTTGAAAAACCACTTTTCGCACTTGTGTTAGTGTTGAAAAACCACTTTTCGCACTTGTGTTGGTGCAGGAAACCACTTTTGCACTTGCATTAGTGTGGAAAAAACACTTTTCGCACTTGTGTTAGTGTTGAAAAACCACTTTTCGCACTTGTGTTCGTGCAGGAAACCACTTTTGCACTTGTATTAGTGTGGAAAAAACACTTTTTGCACTTGTGATAGTGTTGAAAAACCACTTTTCGCACTTGTGTTAGTGTTGAAAAACCACTTTTTGCACTTGCGTTAGTGTTGAAAAACCACTTTTCGCACTTGTGTTGGTGCAGGAAACCACTTTTGCACTTGTATTAGTGTGGAAAAAACACTTTTCACACTTGTGTTAGTGTTGAAAAAACACTTTTCGCACTTGTGCTGGTGTTGAAAAACCACTTTTCGCACTTGTGTTGGTGCAGGAAACCACTTTTGCACTTGTATTAGTGTGGAAAAAACACTTTTCGCACTTGTGTTAGTGTTGAAAAACCACTTTTCGCACTTGTGTTAGTGTTGAAAAACCACTTTTCGCACTTGTGTTGGTGCAGGAAACCACTTTTGCACTTGTATTCGTGTGGAAAAAACACTTTTTGCACTTGTGATAGTGTTGAAAAACCACTTTTCGCACTTGTGTTAGTGTTGAAAAACCACTTTTCGCACTTGTGTTGGTGCAGGAAACCACTTTTGCACTTGTATTAGTGTGGAAAAACCACTTTTCGCACTTGTGTTAGTGTTGAAAAACCACTTTTCGCACTTGTGTTGGTGCAGGAAACCACTTTTGCTCTTGTATTAGTCTGGAAAAACCACTTTTTGCACTTGTGATAGTGTTGAAAAACCACTTTTCGCACTTGTGTTAGTGTTGAAAAACCACTTTTCGCACTTGTGTTGGTGCAGGAAACCACTTTTGCACTTGTATTAGTGTGGAAAAAATACTTTTTGCTCTTGTGATAGTGTTGAAAAACCACTTTTCGCACTTGTGTTAGTGTTGAAAAACCACTTTTCGCACCTGTGTTAGTGTTGAAAAACCACTTTTCGCACTTGTGTTGGTGCAGGAAACCACTTTTGCACTTGTATTAGTGTGGAAAAAACACTTTTTGCACTTGTGTTAGTGTTGAAAAACCACTTTTTGCACTTGTGTTAGTGTTGAAAAACCACTTTTCGCACTTGTGTTGGTGCAGGAAACCACTTTTGCACTTGTATTAGTGTGGAAAAACCACTTTTCGCACTTGTGTTAGTGTTGAAAAACCACTTTTCGCACTTGTGTTAGTGTTGAAAAACCACTTTTCACACTTGTGTTAGTGTTGAAAAACCACTTTTCGCACTTGTGTTGGTGCAGGAAACCACTTTTGCACTTGTATTAGTGTGGAAAAAACACTTTTCGCATTTGTATTAGTGTGGAAAAAACACTTTTCGCACCTGTGTGTGTTGAAAAACCACTTTTCGCACTTGTGTTAGTGTTGAAAAACCACTTTTCGCACTTGTGTTGGTGCAGGAAACCACTTTTGCACTTGTATTAGTGTGGAAAAAACACTTTTTGCACTTGTGATAGTGTTGAAAAACCACTTTTCGCACTTGTGTTAGTGTTGAAAAACCACTTTTCGCACTTGTGTTGGTGCAGGAAACCACTTTTGCACTTGTATTAGTGTGGAAAAACCACTTTTCGCACTTGTATTAGTGTTGAAAAACCACTTTTCGCACTTGTGTTAGTGTTGAAAAAACACTTTTCGCACTTATGTTGGTGCAGGAAACCACTTTTGCACTTGTATGAGTGTGGAAAAAACACTTTTCACACTTGTGTTAGTGTTGAAAAAACACTTTCGCACTTGTGTTAGTGTTGAAAAACCACTTTTCGCACTTGTGTTAGTGTTGAAAAACCACTTTTCGCACTTGTGTTAGTGTTGAAAACCACTTTTCGCACTTGTGTTGGTGCAGGTAACCACTTTTGCATTTGTATTAGTGTGAAAAAAACACTTTTCACACTTGTGTTAGTGTTGAAAAACCACTTTTCGCACTTGTATTAGTGTGGAAAAAACACTTTTCGCACTTGTGTTGGTGCAGGAAACCACTTTTGCACTTGTATTAGTGTGGAAAAAACACTTTTTGCACTTGTGATAGTGTTGAAAAACCACTTTTCGCACTTGTGTTAGTGTTGAAAAACCACTTTTCGCACTTGTGTTCGTGCAGGAAACCACTTTTGCACTTGCATTAGTGTGGAAAAAACACTTTTCGCACTTGTGTTAGTGTTGAAAAACCACTTTTCGCACTTGTGTTCGTGCAGGAAACCACTTTTGCACTTGTATTAGTGTGGAAAAAACACTTTTTGCACTTGTGATAGTGTTGAAAAACCACTTTTCGCACTTTTGTTAGTGTTGAAAAACCACTTTTCGCACTTGTGTTGGTGCAGGAAACCACTTTTGCACTTGTAATAGTGTTGCAAAACCACTTTTCGCACTTGTGTTAGTGTTGAAAAACCACTTTTCGCACTTGTATTGGACGTTGGTGCAGGAAACCACTTTTCGCACTTGTGTTAGTGTTGAAAAACCACTTTTTGCACTTGTGATAGTGTTGAAAAACCACTTTTCGCACTTGTGTTGGTGCAGGAAACCACTTTTGCACTTGTATGAGTGTGGAAAAAACACTTTTCGCACTTGTGTTAGTGTTGAAAAAACACTTTCGCACTTGTGTTAGTGTGGAAAAAACACTTTTCGCACTTGTGTTGGTGCAGGAAACCACTTTTGCACTTGTATTCGTGTGGGAAAACCACTTTTTGCACTTGTGATAGTGTTGAAAAACCACTTTTCGCACTTATGTTGGTGCAGGAAACCACTTTTGCACTTGTATGAGTGTGGAAAAAACACTTTTTGCACTTGTGATAGTGTTGAAAAACCACTTTTCGCACTTGTGTTGGTGCAGGAAACCACTTTTGCACTTGTATTAGTGTGGAAAAAACACTTTTCGCACTTGTGTTAGTGTTGAAAAACCACTTTTCGCACTTGTGTTAGTGTTGAAAAACCACTTTTCGCACTTGTGTTGGTGCAGGAAACCACTTTTGCACTTGTATTAGTGTGGAAAAAACACTTTTCGCACTTGTGTTAGTGTTGAAAAACCACTTTTCGCACTTGTGTTGGTGCAGCAAACCACTTTTGCACTTGTATTTGTGTGGAAAAAACACTTTTCGCACTTGTGTTAATGTTGAAAAACCAGTTTTCGCACTTGTGTTAGTGTTGAAAAACCACTTTTCGCACTTGTGTTGGTGCAGGAAACCACTTTTGCACTTGTATTAGAGTGGAAAAAACACTTTTTGCACTTATGATAGTGTTGAAAAACCACTTTTCTCACTTGTGTTAGTGTTGAAAAACCACTTTTCGCACTTGTGTTGGTGCAGGAAACCACTTTTGCACTTGTATTGGTGTGGAAAAACCACTTTTCGCACTTGTATTAGTGTTGAAAAACCACTTTTCGCACTTGTGTTAGTGTTGAAAAAACACTTTTCGCACTTATGTTGGTGCAGGAAACCACTTTTGCACTTGTATGGGTGTGGAAAAAACACTTTTCACACTTGTGTTAGTGTTGAAAAAACACTTTCGCACTTGTGTTAGTGTTGAAAAACCACTTTTCGCACTTGTGTTAGTGTTGAAAAACCACTTTTCGCACTTGTGTTAGTGTTGAAAACCACTTTTCGCACTTGTGTTGGTGCAGGTAACCACTTTTGCATTTGTATTAGTGTGAAAAAAACACTTTTCACACTTGTGTTAGTGTTGAAAAACCACTTTTCGCACTTGTATTAGTGTGGAAAAAACACTTTTCGCACTTGTGTTGGTGCAGGAAATCACTTTTGCACTTGTATTAGTGTGGAAAAAACACTTTTTGCACTTGTGATAGTGTTGAAAAACCACTTTTCGCACTTGTGTTAGTGTTGAAAAACCACTTTTCGCACTTGTGTTGGTGCAGGAAACCACTTTTGCACTTGCATTAGTGTGGAAAAAACACTTTTCGCACTTGTGTTAGTGTTGAAAAACCACTTTTCGCACTTGTGTTCGTGCAGGAAACCACTTTTGCACTTGTATTAGTGTGGAAAAAACACTTTTTGCACTTGTGATAGTGTTGAAAAACCACTTTTCACACTTTTGTTAGTGTTGAAAAACCACTTTTCGCACTTGTGTTGGTGCAGGAAACCACTTTTGCACTTGTAATAGTGTTGCAAAACCACTTTTCGCACTTGTGTTAGTGTTGAAAAACCACTTTTCGCACTTGTATTGGACGTTGGTGCAGGAAACCACTTTTCGCACTTGTGTTAGTGTTGAAAAACCACTTTTTGCACTTGTGATAGTGTTGAAAAACCACTTTTCGCACTTGTGTTGGTGCAGGAAACCACTTTTGCACTTGTATGAGTGTGGAAAAAACACTTTTCGCACTTGTGTTAGTGTTGAAAAAACACTTTCGCACTTGTGTTAGTGTGGAAAAAACACTTTTCGCACTTGTGTTGGTGCAGGAAACCACTTTTGCACTTGTATTCGTGTGGGAAAACCACTTTTTGCACTTGTGATAGTGTTGAAAAACCACTTTTCGCACTTATGTTGGTGCAGGAAACCACTTTTGCACTTGTATGAGTGTGGAAAAAACACTTTTTGCACTTGTGATAGTGTTGAAAAACCACTTTTCGCACTTGTGTTGGTGCAGGAAACCACTTTTGCACTTGTATTAGTGTGGAAAAAACACTTTTCGCACTTGTGTTAGTGTTGAAAAACCACTTTTCGCACTTGTGTTAGTGTTGAAAAACCACTTTTCGCACTTGTGTTGGTGCAGGAAACCACTTTTGCACTTGTATTAGTGTGGAAAAAACACTTTTCGCACTTGTGTTAGTGTTGAAAAACCACTTTTCGCACTTGTGTTGGTGCAGCAAACCACTTTTGCACTTGTATTTGTGTGGAAAAAACACTTTTCGCACTTGTGTTAGTGTTGAAAAACCAGTTTTCGCACTTGTGTTAGTGTTGAAAAACCACTTTTCGCACTTGCGTTGGTGCAGGAAACCACTTTTGCACTTGTATTAGAGTGGAAAAAACACTTTTTGCACTTATGATAGTGTTGAAAAACCACTTTTCTCACTTGTGTTAGTGTTGAAAAACCACTTTTCGCACTTGTGTTGGTGCAGGAAACCACTTTTGCACTTGTATTGGTGTGGAAAAACCACTTTTCGCACTTGTGTTAGTGTTGAAAAACCACTTTTCGCACTTGTGTTAGTGTTGAAAAACCACTTTTCGCACTTGTGTTGGTGCAGGAAACCACTTTTGCACTTGTATTAGTGTGGAAAAAAAACTTTTTGCACTTGTGATAGTGTTGAAAAACCACTTTTCGCACTTGTGTTAGTGTTGAAAAACCACTTTTCGCACTTGTGTTGGTGCAGGAAACCACTTTTGCACTTGTATGAGTGTGGAAAAAACACTTTTCGCACTTGTGTTAGTGTTGAAAAAACACTTTCGCACTTGTGTTAGTGTTGAAAAACCACTTTTCGCACTTGTGTTAGTGTTGAAAAACCACTTTTCGCACTTGTGTTAGTGTTGAAAACCACTTTTCGCACTTGTGTTGGTGCAGGTAACCACTTTTGCATTTGTATTAGTGTGAAAAAAACACTTTTCGCACTTGTGTTAGTGTTGAAAAACCACTTTTCGCACTTGTATTAGTGTGGAAAAAACACTTTTCGCACTTGTGTTGGTGCAGGAAACCACTTTTGCACTTGTATTAGTGTGGAAAAAACACTTTTTGCACTTGTGATAGTGTTGAAAAACCACTTTTCGCACTTGTGTTAGTGTTGAAAAACCACTTTTCGCACTTGTGTTGGTGCAGGAAACCACTTTTGCACTTGCATTAGTGTGGAAAAAACACTTTTCGCACTTGTGTTAGTGTTGAAAAACCACTTTTCGCACTTGTGTTCGTGCAGGAAACCACTTTTGCACTTGTATTAGTGTGGAAAAAACACTTTTTGCACTTGTGATAGTGTTGAAAAACCACTTTTCGCACTTGTGTTAGTGTTGAAAAACCACTTTTCGCACTTGCGTTAGTGTTGAAAAACCACTTTTCGCACTTGTGTTGGTGCAGGAAACCACTTTTGCACTTGTATTAGTGTGGAAAAAACACTTTTCACACTTGTGTTAGTGTTGAAAAAACACTTTTCGCACTTGTGCTGGTGTTGAAAAACCACTTTTCGCACTTGTGTTGGTGCAGGAAACCACTTTTGCACTTGTATTAGTGTGGAAAAAACACTTTTCGCACTTGTGTTAGTGTTGAAAAACCACTTTTCGCACTTGTGTTAGTGTTGAAAAACCACTTTTCGCACTTGTGTTGGTGCAGGAAACCACTTTTGCACTTGTATTCGTGTGGAAAAAACACTTTTTGCACATGTGATAGTGTTGAAAAACCACTTTTCGCACTTGTGTTAGTGTTGAAAAACCACTTTTCGCACTTGTGTTGGTGCAGGAAACCACTTTTGCACTTGTATTAGTGTGGAAAAACCACTTTTCGCACTTGTGTTAGTGTTGAAAAACCACTTTTCGCACTTGTGTTGGTGCAGGAAACCACTTTTGCTCTTGTATTAGTCTGGAAAAACCACTTTTTGCACTTGTGATAGTGTTGAAAAACCACTTTTCGCACTTGTGTTAGTGTTGAAAAACCACTTTTCGCACTTGTGTTAGTGTTGAAAAACCACTTTTCGCACTTGTGTTGGTGCAGGAAACCACTTTTGCACTTGTATTAGTGTGGAAAAAACACTTTTTGCACTTGTGTTAGTGTTGAAAAACCACTTTTCGCACATGTGTTAGTGTTGAAAAACCACTTTTCGCACTTGTGTTGGTGCAGGAAACCACTTTTGCACTTGTATTAGTGTGGAAAAAGCACTTTTCGCACTTGCGTTAGTGTTGAAAAACCACTTTTCGCACTTGTGTTAGTGTTGAAAAACCACTTTTCGCACTTGTGTTGGTGCAGGAAACCACTTTTGCACTTGTATTAGTGTGGAAAAAATACTTTTTGCTCTTGTGATAGTGTTGAAAAACCACTTTTCGCACTTGTGTTAGTGTTGAAAAACCACTTTTCGCACTTGTGTTAGTGTTGAAAAACCACTTTTCGCACTTGTGTTGGTGCAGGAAACCACTTTTGCACTTGTATTAGTGTGGAAAAAACACTTTTTGCACTTGTGTTAGTGTTGAAAAACCACTTTTCGCACTTGTATTAGTGTTGAAAAACCACTTTTCGCACTTGTGTTGGTGCAGGAAACCACTTTTGCACTTGTATTAGTGTGGAAAAACCACTTTTCGCACTTGTGTTAGTGTTGAAAAACCACTTTTCGCACATGTGTTAGTGTTGAAAAACCACTTTTCACACTTGTGTTAGTGTTGAAAAACCACTTTTCGCACTTGTGTTGGTGCAGGAAACCACTTTTGCACTTGTATTAGTGTGGAAAAAACACTTTTCGCATTTGTATTAGTGTGGAAAAAACACTTTTCGCACTTGTGTGTGTTGAAAAACCACTTTTCGCACTTGTGTTAGTGTTGAAAAACCACTTTTCGCACTTGTGTTGGTGCAGGAAACCACTTTTGCACTTGTATTAGTGTGGAAAAAACACTTTTTGCACTTGTGATAGTGTTGAAAAACCACTTTTTGCACTTGTGTTAGTGTTGAAAAACCACTTTTCGCACTTGTGTTGGTGCAGGAAACCACTTTTGCACTTGTATTAGTGTGGAAAAACCACTTTTCGCACTTGTATTAGTGTTGAAAAACCACTTTTCGCACTTGTGTTAGTGTTGAAAAACCACTTTTCGCACTTATGTTGGTGCAGGAAACCACTTTTGCACTTGTATGAGTGTGGAAAAAACACTTTTCGCACTTGTGTTAGTGTTGAAAAACCACTTTTCGCACTTGTGTTAGTGTTGAAAAACCACTTTTCGCACTTGTGTTGGTGCAGGAAACCACTTTTGCTCTTGTATTAGTCTGGAAAAACCACTTTTCGCACTTGCGTTAGTGTTGAAAAACCACTTTTCGCACTTGTGTTAGTGTTGAAAAACCACTTTTCGCACTTGTGTTAGTGTTGAAAAACCACTTTTCGCACTTATGTTGGTGCAGGAAACCACTTTTGCACTTGTATTAGTGTGGAAAAAACACTTTTTGCTCTTGTGATAGTGTTGAAAAACCACTTTTCGCACTTGTGTTAGTGTTGAAAAACCACTTTTCGCACTTGTGTTAGTGTTGAAAAACCACTTTTCGCACTTGTGTTGGTGCAGGAAACCACTTTTGCACTTGTATTAGTGTGGAAAAAACACTTTTTGCACTTGTGTTAGTGTTGAAAAACCACTTTTCGCACTTGTGTTAGTGTTGAAAAACCACTTTTCGCACTTGTGTTGGTGCAGGAAACCACTTTTGCACTTGTATTAGTGTGGAAAAACCACTTTTCGCACTTGTGTTAGTGTTGAAAAACCACTTTTCGCACTTGTGTTAGTGTTGAAAAACCACTTTTCACACTTGTGTTAGTGTTGAAAAACCACTTTTCGCACTTGTGTTGGTGCAGGAAACCACTTTTGCACTTGTATTAGTGTGGAAAAAACACTTTTCGCATTTGTATTAGTGTGGAAAAAACACTTTTCGCACTTGTGTGTGTTGAAAAACCACTTTTCGCACTTGTGTTAGTGTTGAAAAACCACTTTTCGCACTTGTGTTGGTGCAGGAAACCACTTTTGCACTTGTATTAGTGTGGAAAAACCACTTTCGCACTTGTGTTAGTGTTGAAAAAACACTTTTCGCACTTGTGCTGGTGTTGAAAAACCACTTTTCGCACTTGTGTTGGTGCAGGAAACCACTTTTGCACTTGTATTAGTGTGGAAAAACCACTTTCGCACTTGTGTTAGTGTTGAAAAAACACTTTTCGCACTTGTGCTGGTGTTGAAAAACCACTTTTCGCACTTGTGTTGGTGCAGGAAACCACTTTCGCACTTGTATTAGTGTGGAAAAAACACTTTTCGCACTTGTGTTAGTGTTGAAAAACCACTTTTCGCACTTGTGTTAGTGTTGAAAAACCACTTTTCGCACTTGTGTTAGTGTTGAAAAACCACTTTTCGCACTTGTGTTGGTGCAGGAAACCACTTTTGCACTTGTATTCGTGTGGGAAAAACACTTTTTGCACTTGTGATAGTGTTGAAAAACCACTTTTCGCACTTGTGTTAGTGTTGAAAAACCACTTTTCGCACTTGTGTTAGTGTTGAAAAACCACTTTTCGCACTTGCGTTAGTGTTGAAAAACCACTTTTCGCACTTGTGTTGGTGCAGGAAACCACTTTTGCACTTGTATTAGTGTGGAAAAACCACTTTTCGCACTTGCGTTAGTGTTGAAAAACCACTTTTCGCACTTGTGTTAGTGTTGAAAAACCACTTTTCGCACTTGTGTTAGTGTTGAAAAACCACTTTTCGCACTTATGTTGGTGCAGGAAACCACTTTTGCACTTGTATTAGTGTGGAAAAAACACTTTTTGCTCTTGTGATAGTGTTGAAAAACCACTTTTCGCACTTGTGTTAGTGTTGAAAAACCACTTTTCGCACTTGTGTTAGTGTTGAAAAACCACTTTTCGCACTTGTGTTGGTGCAGGAAACCACTTTTGCACTTGTATTAGTGTGGAAAAAAACACTTTTTGCACTTGTGTTAGTGTTGAAAAACCACTTTTCGCACTTGTGTTAGTGTTGAAAAACCACTTTTCGCACTTGTGTTGGTGCAGGAAACCACTTTTGCACTTGTATTAGTGTGGAAAAACCACTTTTCGCACTTGTGTTAGTGTTGAAAAACCACTTTTCGCACTTGTGTTAGTGTTGAAAAACCACTTTTCACACTTGTGTTAGTGTTGAAAAACCACTTTTCGCACTTGTGTTGGTGCAGGAAACCACTTTTGCACTTGTATTAGTGTGGAAAAAACACTTTTCGCATTTGTATTAGTGTGTGGAAAAAACACTTTTCGCACTTGTGTGTGTTTGAAAAACCACTTTTCGCACTTGTGTTAGTGTTGAAAAACCACTTTTCGCACTTGTGTTGGTGCAGGAAACCACTTTTCCACTTGTATTAGTGTGGAAAAAACCTCTTTCGCACTTGTGTTAGTGTTGAAAAAACACTTTTCGCACTTGTGCTGGTGTTGGAAAAACCACTTTTCGCACTTGTGTTGGTGCAGGAAACCACTTTTGCACTTGTATTAGTGTGGAAAAACCACTTTCGCACTTGTGTTAGTGTTGAAAAAACACTTTTCGCACTTGTGCTGGTGTTGAAAAACCACTTTTCGCACTTGTGTTGGTGCAGGAAACCACTTTCGCACTTGTATTAGTGTGGAAAAAACACTTTTCGCACTTGTGTTAGTGTTGAAAAACCACTTTTCGCACTTGTGTTAGTGTTGAAAAACCACTTTTCGCACTTGTGTTAGTGTTGAAAAACCACTTTTCGCACTTGTGTTGGTGCAGGAAACCACTTTTGCACTTGTATTCGTGTGGGAAAAACACTTTTTGCACTTGTGATAGTGTTGAAAAACCACTTTTCGCACTTGTGTTAGTGTTGAAAAACCACTTTTCGCACTTGTGTTAGTGTTGAAAAACCACTTTTCGCACTTGCGTTAGTGTTGAAAAACCACTTTTCGCACTTGTGTTGGTGCAGGAAACCACTTTTGCACTTGTATTAGTGTGGAAAAAACACTTTTCACACTTGTGTTAGTGTTGAAAAAACACTTTTCGCACTTGTGCTGGTGTTGAAAAACCACTTTTCGCACTTGTGTTGGTGCAGGAAACCACTTTTGCACTTGTATTAGTGTGGAAAAAACACTTTTCGCACTTGGGTTAGTGTTGAAAAACCACTTTTCGCACTTGTGTTAGTGTTGAAAAACCACTTTTCGCACTTGTGTTGGTGTTGAAAAACCACTTTTCGCACTTGTGTTAGTGTTGAAAAACCACTTTTTGCACTTGTGTTAGTGTTGAAAAACCACTTTTCACACTTGTGATAGTGTTGAAAAACCACTTTTCGCACTTGTGTTGGTGCAGGAAACCACTTTTGAACTTGCATTAGTGTGGAAAAAACACTTTTTGCACTTGAGATAGTGTTGAAAAACCACTTTTCACATGTGTGTTAGTGTTGAAAAACCACTTTTCGCACTTGTGTTGGTGCAGGAAACCACTTTTGCACTTGTATTAGTGTGGAAAAAACACTTTTTGCACTTGTGATAGTGTTGAAAAACCACTTTTCGCACTTGTGTTAGTGTTGAAAAACCACTTTTCGCACTTGCGTTAGTGTTGAAAAACCACTTTTCGCACTTGTGTTGGTGCAGGAAACCACTTTTGCACTTGTATTAGTGTGGAAAAAACACTTTTCACACTTGTGTTAGTGTTGAAAAAACACTTTTCGCACTTGTGCTGGTGTTGAAAAACCACTTTTCGCACTTGTGTTGGTGCAGGAAACCACTTTTGCACTTGTATTAGTGTGGAAAAAACACTTTTCGCACTTGTGTTAGTGTTGAAAAACCACTTTTCGCACTTGTGTTAGTGTTGAAAAACCACTTTTCGCACTTGTGTTGGTGCAGGAAACCACTTTTGCACTTGTATTCGTGTGGAAAAAACACTTTTTGCACTTGTGATAGTGTTGAAAAACCACTTTTCGCACTTGTGTTAGTGTTGAAAAACCACTTTTCGCACTTGCGTTAGTGTTGAAAAACCACTTTTCGCACTTGTGTTGGTGCAGGAAACCACTTTTGCACTTGTATTAGTGTGGAAAAAACACTTTTCACACTTGTGTTAGTGTTGAAAAAACACTTTTCGCACTTGTGCTGGTGTTGAAAAAACACTTTTCGCACTTGTGTTGGTGCAGGAAACCACTTTTGCACTTGTATTAGTGTGGAAAAAACACTTTTCGCACTTGTGTTAGTGTTGAAAAACCACTTTTCGCACTTGTTTTAGTGTTGAAAAACCACTTTTCGCACTTGTGTTGGTGCAGGAAACCACTTTTGCACTTGTATTCGTGTGGAAAAAACACTTTTTGCACTTGTGATAGTGTTGAAAAACCACTTTTCGCACTTGTGTTAGTGTTGAAAAACCACTTTTCGCACTTGTGTTGGTGCAGGAAACCACTTTTGCACTTGTATTAGTCTGGAAAAACCACTTTTTGCACTTGTGATAGTGTTGAAAAACCACTTTTCGCACTTGTGTTAGTGTTGAAAAACCACTTTTTGCACTTGTGTTAGTGTTGAAAAACCACTTTTCACACTTGTGATAGTGTTGAAAAACCACTTTTCGCACTTGTGTTGGTGCAGGAAACCACTTTTGAACTTGTATTAGTGTGGAAAAAACACTTTTTGCACTTGAGATAGTGTTGAAAAACCACTTTTCACACGTGTGTTAGTGTTGAAAAACCACTTTTCGCACTTGTGTTGGTGCAGGAAACCACTTTTGCACTTGTATTAGTGTGGAAAAAACACTTTTTGCACTTGTGATAGTGTTGAAAAACCACTTTTCGCACTTGTGTTAGTGTTGAAAAACCACTTTTCGCACTTGCGTTAGTGTTGAAAAACCACTTTTCGCACTTGTGTTGGTGCAGGAAACCACTTTTGCACTTGTATTAGTGTTGAAAAAACACTTTTCACACTTGTGTTAGTGTTGAAAAAACACTTTTCGCACTTGTGCTGGTGTTGAAAAACCACTTTTCGCACTTGTGTTGGTGCAGGAAACCACTTTTGCACTTGTATTAGTGTGGAAAAAACACTTTTCGCACTTGGGTTAGTGTTGAAAAACCACTTTTCGCACTTGTGTTAGTGTTGAAAAACCACTTTTCGCACTTGTGTTGGTGTTGAAAAACCACTTTTCGCACTTGTGTTAGTGTTGAAAAACCACTTTTTGCACTTGTGTTAGTGTTGAAAAACCACTTTTCACACTTGTGATAGTGTTGAAAAACCACTTTTCGCACTTGTGTTGGTGCAGGAAACCACTTTTGAACTTGCATTAGTGTGGAAAAAACACTTTTTGCACTTGAGATAGTGTTGAAAAACCACTTTTCACATGTGTGTTAGTGTTGAAAAACCACTTTTCGCACTTGTGTTGGTGCAGGAAACCACTTTTGCACTTGTATTAGTGTGGAAAAAACACTTTTTGCACTTGTGATAGTGTTGAAAAACCACTTTTCGCACTTGTGTTAGTGTTGAAAAACCACTTTTCGCACTTGCGTTAGTGTTGAAAAACCACTTTTCGCACTTGTGTTGGTGCAGGAAACCACTTTTGCACTTGTATTAGTGTGGAAAAAACACTTTTCACACTTGTGTTAGTGTTGCAAAAACACTTTTCGCACTTGTGCTGGTGTTGAAAAACCACTTTTCGCACTTGTGTTGGTGCAGGAAACCACTTTTGCACTTGTATTAGTGTGGAAAAAACACTTTTCGCACTTGTGTTAGTGTTGAAAAACCACTTTTCGCACTTGTGTTAGTGTTGAAAAACCACTTTTCGCACTTGTGTTGGTGCAGGAAACCACTTTTGCACTTGTATTCGTGTGGAAAAAACACTTTTTGCACTTGTGATAGTGTTGAAAAACCACTTTTCGCACTTGTGTTAGTGTTGAAAAACCACTTTTCGCACTTGTGTTGGTGCAGGAAACCACTTTTGCACTTGTATTAGTGTGGAAAAAACACTTTTTGCACTTGTGATAGTGTTGAAAAACCACTTTTCGCACTTGTGTTAGTGTTGAAAAACCACTTTTCGCACTTGCGTTAGTGTTGAAAAACCACTTTTCGCACTTGTGTTGGTGCAGGAAACCACTTTTGCACTTGTATTAGTGTGGAAAAAACACTTTTCACACTTGTGTTAGTGTTGAAAAAACACTTTTCGCACTTGTGCTGGTGTTGAAAAACACTTTTCGCACTTGTGTTGGTGCAGGAAACCACTTTTGCACTTGTATTAGTGTGGAAAAAACACTTTTCGCACTTGTGTTAGTGTTGAAAAACCACTTTTCGCACTTGTTTTAGTGTTGAAAAACCACTTTTCGCACTTGTGTTGGTGCAGGAAACCACTTTTGCACTTGTATTCGTGTGGAAAAAACACTTTTTGCACTTGTGATAGTGTTGAAAAACCACTTTTCGCACTTGTGTTAGTGTTGAAAAACCACTTTTCGCACTTGTGTTGGTGCAGGAAACCACTTTTGCACTTGTATTAGTGTGGAAAAACCACTTTTCGCACTTGTGTTAGTGTTTAAAAACCACTTTTCGCACTTGTGTTGGTGCAGGAAACCACTTTTGCTCTTGTATTAGTCTGGAAAAACCACTTTTTGCACTTGTGATAGTGTTGAAAAACCACTTTTCACACTTGTGTTAGTGTTGAAAAACCACTTTTCGCACTTGTGTTAGTGTTGAAAAACCACTTTTCGCACTTGTGTTGGTGCAGGAAACCACTTTTGCACTTGTATTAGTGTGGAAAAAACACTTTTTGCACTTGTGTTAGTGTTGAAAAACCAATTTTCGCACTTGTGTTAGTGTTGAAAAACCACTTTTCGCACTTGTGTTGGTGCAGGAAACCACTTTTGCACTTGTATTAGTGTGGAAAAACCACTTTTCGCACTTGCGTTAGTGTTGAAAAACCACTTTTCGCACTTGTGTTAGTGTTGAAAAACCACTTTTCGCACTTGTGTTGGTGCAGGAAACCACTTTTGCACTTGTATTAGTGTGGAAAAAACACTTTTTGCACTTGTGTTAGTGTTGAAAAACCACTTTTCGCACTTGTGTTAGTGTTGAAAAACCACTTTTCGCACTTGTGTTGGTGCAGGAAACCACTTTTGCACTTGTGTTGGTGCAGGAAACCACTTTTGCACTTGTATTAGTGTTGAAAAACCACTTTTCGCACTTGTGTTGGTGCAGGAAACCACTTTTGCACTTGTATTAGTGTGGAAAAAATACTTTTTGCTCTTGTGATAGTGTTGAAAAACCACTTTTCGCACTTGTGTTAGTGTTGAAAAACCACTTTTCGCACTTGTGTTAGTGTTGAAAAACCACTTTTCGCACTTGTGTTGGTGCAGGAAACCACTTTTGCACTTGTATTAGTGTGGAAAAAACACTTTTTGCACTTGTGTTAGTGTTGAAAAACCACTTTTCGCACTTGTGTTAGTGTTGAAAAACCACTTTTCGCACTTGTGTTGGTGCAGGAAACCACTTTTGCACTTGTATTAGTGTGGAAAAACCACTTTTCGCACTTGTGTTAGTGTTGAAAAACCACTTTTCGCACTTGTGTTAGTGTTGAAAAACCACTTTTCACACTTGTGTTAGTGTTGAAAAACCACTTTTCGCACTTGTGTTGGTGCAGGAAACCACTTTTGCACTTGTATTAGTGTGGAAAAAACACTTTTCGCATTTGTATTAGTGTGGAAAAAACACTTTTCGCACTTGTGTGTGTTGAAAAACCACTTTTCGCACTTGTGTTAGTGTTGAAAAACCACTTTTCACACTTGTGTTGGTGCAGGAAACCACTTTTGCACTTGTATTAGTGTGGAAAAAACACTTTTTGCACTTGTGATAGTGTTGAAAAACCACTTTTCGCACTTGTGTTAGTGTTGAAAAACCACTTTTCGCACTTGTGTTGGTGCAGGAAACCACTTTTGCACTTGTATTAGTGTGGAAAAACCACTTTTCGCACTTGTATTAGTGTTGAAAAACCACTTTTCGCACTTGTGTTAGTGTTGAAAAAACACTTTTCGCACTTATGTTGGTGCAGGAAACCACTTTTGCACTTGTATGAGTGTGGAAAAAACACTTTTCGCACTTGTGTTAGTGTTGAAAAAACACTTTCGCACTTGTGTTAGTGTTGAAAAACCACTTTTCGCACTTGTGTTAGTGTTGAAAAACCACTTTTCGCACTTATGTTAGTGTTGAAAACCACTTTTCGCACTTGTGTTGGTGCAGGTAACCACTTTTGCATTTGTATTAGTGTGAAAAAAACACTTTTCGCACTTGTGTTAGTGTTGAAAAACCACTTTTCGCACTTGTATTATTGTGGAAAAAACACTTTTCGCACTTGTGTTGGTGCAGGAAACCACTTTTACACTTGTATTAGTGTGGAAAAAACACTTTTTGCACTTGTGATAGTGTTGAAAAACCACTTTTCGCACTTGTGTTAGTGTTGAAAAACCACTTTTCGCACTTGTGTTGGTGCAGGAAACCACTTTTGCACTTGCATTAGTGTGGAAAAAACACTTTTCGCACTTGTGTTAGTGTTGAAAAACCACTTTTCGCACTTGTGTTCGTGCAGGAAACCACTTTTGCACTTGTATTAGTGTGGAAAAAACACTTTTTGCACTTGTGATAGTGTTGAAAAACCACTTTTCGCACTTGTGTTAGTGTTGAAAAACCACTTTTTGCACTTGTGTTAGTGTTGAAAAACCACTTTTCACACTTGTGATAGTGTTGAAAAACCACTTTTCGCACTTGTGTTGGTGCAGGAAACCACTTTTGAACTTGCATTAGTGTGGAAAAAACACTTTTTGCACTTGAGATAGTGTTGAAAAACCACTTTTCACATGTGTGTTAGTGTTGAAAAACCACTTTTCGCACTTGTGTTGGTGCAGGAAACCACTTTTGCACTTGTATTAGTGTGGAAAAAACACTTTTTGCACTTGTGATAGTGTTGAAAAACCACTTTTCGCACTTGTGTTAGTGTTGAAAAACCACTTTTCGCACTTGCGTTAGTGTTGAAAAACCACTTTTCGCACTTGTGTTGGTGCAGGAAACCACTTTTGCACTTGTATTAGTGTGGAAAAAACACTTTTCACACTTGTGTTAGTGTTGCAAAAACACTTTTCGCACTTGTGCTGGTGTTGAAAAACCACTTTTCGCACTTGTGTTGGTGCAGGAAACCACTTTTGCACTTGTATTAGTGTGGAAAAAACACTTTTCGCACTTGTGTTAGTGTTGAAAAACCACTTTTCGCACTTGTGTTAGTGTTGAAAAACCACTTTTCGCACTTGTGTTGGTGCAGGAAACCACTTTTGCACTTGTATTCGTGTGGAAAAAACACTTTTTGCACTTGTGATAGTGTTGAAAAACCACTTTTCGCACTTGTGTTAGTGTTGAAAAACCACTTTTCGCACTTGTGTTGGTGCAGGAAACCACTTTTGCACTTGTATTAGTGTGGAAAAAACACTTTTTGCACTTGTGATAGTGTTGAAAAACCACTTTTCGCACTTGTGTTAGTGTTGAAAAACCACTTTTCGCACTTGCGTTAGTGTTGAAAAACCACTTTTCGCACTTGTGTTGGTGCAGGAAACCACTTTTGCACTTGTATTAGTGTGGAAAAAACACTTTTCACACTTGTGTTAGTGTTGAAAAAACACTTTTCGCACTTGTGCTGGTGTTGAAAAACACTTTTCGCACTTGTGTTGGTGCAGGAAACCACTTTTGCACTTGTATTAGTGTGGAAAAAACACTTTTCGCACTTGTGTTAGTGTTGAAAAACCACTTTTCGCACTTGTTTTAGTGTTGAAAAACCACTTTTCGCACTTGTGTTGGTGCAGGAAACCACTTTTGCACTTGTATTCGTGTGGAAAAAACACTTTTTGCACTTGTGATAGTGTTGAAAAACCACTTTTCGCACTTGTGTTAGTGTTGAAAAACCACTTTTCGCACTTGTGTTGGTGCAGGAAACCACTTTTGCACTTGTATTAGTGTGGAAAAACCACTTTTCGCACTTGTGTTAGTGTTTAAAAACCACTTTTCGCACTTGTGTTGGTGCAGGAAACCACTTTTGCTCTTGTATTAGTCTGGAAAAACCACTTTTTGCACTTGTGATAGTGTTGAAAAACCACTTTTCACACTTGTGTTAGTGTTGAAAAACCACTTTTCGCACTTGTGTTAGTGTTGAAAAACCACTTTTCGCACTTGTGTTGGTGCAGGAAACCACTTTTGCACTTGTATTAGTGTGGAAAAAACACTTTTTGCACTTGTGTTAGTGTTGAAAAACCAATTTTCGCACTTGTGTTAGTGTTGAAAAACCACTTTTCGCACTTGTGTTGGTGCAGGAAACCACTTTTGCACTTGTATTAGTGTGGAAAAACCACTTTTCGCACTTGCGTTAGTGTTGAAAAACCACTTTTCGCACTTGTGTTAGTGTTGAAAAACCACTTTTCGCACTTGTGTTGGTGCAGGAAACCACTTTTGCACTTGTATTAGTGTGGAAAAAACACTTTTTGCACTTGTGTTAGTGTTGAAAAACCACTTTTCGCACTTGTGTTAGTGTTGAAAAACCACTTTTCGCACTTGTGTTGGTGCAGGAAACCACTTTTGCACTTGTGTTGGTGCAGGAAACCACTTTTGCACTTGTATTAGTGTTGAAAAACCACTTTTCGCACTTGTGTTGGTGCAGGAAACCACTTTTGCACTTGTATTAGTGTGGAAAAAATACTTTTTGCTCTTGTGATAGTGTTGAAAAACCACTTTTCGCACTTGTGTTAGTGTTGAAAAACCACTTTTCGCACTTGTGTTAGTGTTGAAAAACCACTTTTCGCACTTGTGTTGGTGCAGGAAACCACTTTTGCACTTGTATTAGTGTGGAAAAAACACTTTTTGCACTTGTGTTAGTGTTGAAAAACCACTTTTCGCACTTGTGTTAGTGTTGAAAAACCACTTTTCGCACTTGTGTTGGTGCAGGAAACCACTTTTGCACTTGTATTAGTGTGGAAAAACCACTTTTCGCACTTGTGTTAGTGTTGAAAAACCACTTTTCGCACTTGTGTTAGTGTTGAAAAACCACTTTTCACACTTGTGTTAGTGTTGAAAAACCACTTTTCGCACTTGTGTTGGTGCAGGAAACCACTTTTGCACTTGTATTAGTGTGGAAAAAACACTTTTCGCATTTGTATTAGTGTGGAAAAAACACTTTTCGCACTTGTGTGTGTTGAAAAACCACTTTTCGCACTTGTGTTAGTGTTGAAAAACCACTTTTCACACTTGTGTTGGTGCAGGAAACCACTTTTGCACTTGTATTAGTGTGGAAAAAACACTTTTTGCACTTGTGATAGTGTTGAAAAACCACTTTTCGCACTTGTGTTAGTGTTGAAAAACCACTTTTCGCACTTGTGTTGGTGCAGGAAACCACTTTTGCACTTGTATTAGTGTGGAAAAACCACTTTTCGCACTTGTATTAGTGTTGAAAAACCACTTTTCGCACTTGTGTTAGTGTTGAAAAAACACTTTTCGCACTTATGTTGGTGCAGGAAACCACTTTTGCACTTGTATGAGTGTGGAAAAAACACTTTTCGCACTTGTGTTAGTGTTGAAAAAACACTTTCGCACTTGTGTTAGTGTTGAAAAACCACTTTTCGCACTTGTGTTAGTGTTGAAAAACCACTTTTCGCACTTATGTTAGTGTTGAAAACCACTTTTCGCACTTGTGTTGGTGCAGGTAACCACTTTTGCATTTGTATTAGTGTGAAAAAAACACTTTTCGCACTTGTGTTAGTGTTGAAAAACCACTTTTCGCACTTGTATTATTGTGGAAAAAACACTTTTCGCACTTGTGTTGGTGCAGGAAACCACTTTTACACTTGTATTAGTGTGGAAAAAACACTTTTTGCACTTGTGATAGTGTTGAAAAACCACTTTTCGCACTTGTGTTAGTGTTGAAAAACCACTTTTCGCACTTGTGTTGGTGCAGGAAACCACTTTTGCACTTGCATTAGTGTGGAAAAAACACTTTTCGCACTTGTGTTAGTGTTGAAAAACCACTTTTCGCACTTGTGTTCGTGCAGGAAACCACTTTTGCACTTGTATTAGTGTGGAAAAAACACTTTTTGCACTTGTGATAGTGTTGAAAAACCACTTTTCGCACTTGTGTTAGTGTTGAAAAACCACTTTTTGCACTTGCGTTAGTGTTGAAAAACCACTTTTCGCACTTGTGTTGGTGCAGGAAACCACTTTTGCACTTGTATTAGTGTGGAAAAAACACTTTTTACACTTGTGTTAGTGTTGAAAAAAACACTTTTCGCACTTGTGCTGGTGTTGAAAAACCACTTTTCGCACTTGTGTTGGTGCAGGAAACCACTTTTGCACTTGTATTAGTGTGGAAAAAACACTTTTCGCACTTGTGTTAGTGTTGAAAAACCACTTTTCGCACTTGTGTTAGTGTTGAAAAACCACTTTTCGCACTTGTGTTGGTGCAGGAAACCACTTTTGCACTTGTATTCGTGTGGAAAAAACACTTTTTGCACTTGTGATAGTGTTGAAAAACCACTTTTCGCACTTGTGTTAGTGTTGAAAAACCACTTTTCGCACTTGTGTTGGTGCAGGAAACCACTTTTGCACTTGTATTAGTGTGGAAAAACCACTTTTCGCACTTGTGTTAGTGTTGAAAAACCACTTTTCGCACTTGTGTTGGTGCAGGAAACCACTTTTGCTCTTGTATTAGTCTGGAAAAACCACTTTTTGCACTTGTGATAGTGTTGAAAAACCACTTTTCGCACTTGTGTTAGTGTTGAAAAACCACTTTTCGCACTTGTGTTGGTGCAGGAAACCACTTTTGCACTTGTATTAGTGTGGAAAAAATACTTTTTGCTCTTGTGATAGTGTTGAAAAACCACTTTTCGCACTTGTGTTAGTGTTGAAAAACCACTTTTCGCACCTGTGTTAGTGTTGAAAAACCACTTTTCGCACTTGTGTTGGTGCAGGAAACCACTTTTGCACTTGTATTAGTGTGGAAAAAACACTTTTTGCACTTGTGTTAGTGTTGAAAAACCACTTTTTGCACTTGTGTTAGTGTTGAAAAACCACTTTTCGCACTTGTGTTGGTGCAGGAAACCACTTTTGCACTTGTATTAGTGTGGAAAAACCACTTTTCGCACTTGTGTTAGTGTTGAAAAACCACTTTTCGCACTTGTGTTAGTGTTGAAAAACCACTTTTCACACTTGTGTTAGTGTTGAAAAACCACTTTTCGCACTTGTGTTGGTGCAGGAAACCACTTTTGCACTTGTATTAGTGTGGAAAAAACACTTTTCGCATTTGTATTAGTGTGGAAAAAACACTTTTCGCACCTGTGTGTGTTGAAAAACCACTTTTCGCACTTGTGTTAGTGTTGAAAAACCACTTTTCGCACTTGTGTTGGTGCAGGAAACCACTTTTACACTTGTATTAGTGTGGAAAAAACACTTTTTGCACTTGTGATAGTGTTGAAAAACCACTTTTCGCACTTGTGTTAGTGTTGAAAAACCACTTTTCGCACTTGTGTTGGTGCAGGAAACCACTTTTGCACTTGTATTAGTGTGGAAAAACCACTTTTCGCACTTGTATTAGTGTTGAAAAACCACTTTTCGCACTTGTGTTAGTGTTGAAAAACCACTTTTCGCACTTGTGTTAGTGTTGAAAAACCACTTTTCGCACTTATGTTAGTGTTGAAAACCACTTTTCGCACTTGTGTTGGTGCAGGTAACCACTTTTGCATTTGTATTAGTGTGAAAAAAACACTTTTCGCACTTGTGTTAGTGTTGAAAAACCACTTTTCGCACTTGTATTATTGTGGAAAAAACACTTTTCGCACTTGTGTTGGTGCAGGAAACCACTTTTACACTTGTATTAGTGTGGAAAAAACACTTTTTGCACTTGTGATAGTGTTGAAAAACCACTTTTCGCACTTGTGTTAGTGTTGAAAAACCACTTTTCGCACTTGTGTTGGTGCAGGAAACCACTTTTGCACTTGCATTAGTGTGGAAAAAACACTTTTCGCACTTGTGTTAGTGTTGAAAAACCACTTTTCGCACTTGTGTTCGTGCAGGAAACCACTTTTGCACTTGTATTAGTGTGGAAAAAACACTTTTTGCACTTGTGATAGTGTTGAAAAACCACTTTTCGCACTTGTGTTAGTGTTGAAAAACCACTTTTTGCACTTGCGTTAGTGTTGAAAAACCACTTTTCGCACTTGTGTTGGTGCAGGAAACCACTTTTGCACTTGTATTAGTGTGGAAAAAACACTTTTCACACTTGTGTTAGTGTTGAAAAAACACTTTTCGCACTTGTGCTGGTGTTGAAAAACCACTTTTCGCACTTGTGTTGGTGCAGGAAACCACTTTTGCACTTGTATTAGTGTGGAAAAAACACTTTTCGCACTTGTGTTAGTGTTGAAAAACCACTTTTCGCACTTGTGTTAGTGTTGAAAAACCACTTTTCGCACTTGTGTTGGTGCAGGAAACCACTTTTGCACTTGTATTCGTGTGGAAAAAACACTTTTTGCACTTGTGATAGTGTTGAAAAACCACTTTTCGCACTTGTGTTAGTGTTGAAAAACCACTTTTCGCACTTGTGTTGGTGCAGGAAACCACTTTTGCACTTGTATTAGTGTGGAAAAACCACTTTTCGCACTTGTGTTAGTGTTGAAAAACCACTTTTCGCACTTGTGTTGGTGCAGGAAACCACTTTTGCTCTTGTATTAGTCTGGAAAAACCACTTTTTGCACTTGTGATAGTGTTGAAAAACCACTTTTCGCACTTGTGTTAGTGTTGAAAAACCACTTTTCGCACTTGTGTTGGTGCAGGAAACCACTTTTGCACTTGTATTAGTGTGGAAAAAATACTTTTTGCTCTTGTGATAGTGTTGAAAAACCACTTTTCGCACTTGTGTTAGTGTTGAAAAACCACTTTTCGCACCTGTGTTAGTGTTGAAAAACCACTTTTCGCACTTGTGTTGGTGCAGGAAACCACTTTTGCACTTGTATTAGTGTGGAAAAAACACTTTTTGCACTTGTGTTAGTGTTGAAAAACCACTTTTTGCACTTGTGTTAGTGTTGAAAAACCACTTTTCGCACTTGTGTTGGTGCAGGAAACCACTTTTGCACTTGTATTAGTGTGGAAAAACCACTTTTCGCACTTGTGTTAGTGTTGAAAAACCACTTTTCACACTTGTGTTAGTGTTGAAAAACCACTTTTCACACTTGTGTTAGTGTTGAAAAACCACTTTTCGCACTTGTGTTGGTGCAGGAAACCACTTTTGCACTTGTATTAGTGTGGAAAAAACACTTTTCGCATTTGTATTAGTGTGGAAAAAAACACTTTTCGCACCTGTGTGTGTTGAAAAACCACTTTTCGCACTTGTGTTAGTGTTGAAAAACCACTTTTCGCACTTGTGTTGGTGCAGGAAACCACTTTTGCACTTGTATTAGTGTGGAAAAAACACTTTTTGCACTTGTGATAGTGTTGAAAAACCACTTTTCGCACTTGTGTTAGTGTTGAAAAACCACTTTTCGCACTTGTGTTGGTGCAGGAAACCACTTTTGCACTTGTATTAGTGTGGAAAAACCACTTTTCGCACTTGTATTAGTGTTGAAAAACCACTTTTCGCACTTGTGTTAGTGTTGAAAAAACACTTTTCGCACTTATGTTGGTGCAGGAAACCACTTTTGCACTTGTATGAGTGTGGAAAAAACACTTTTCACACTTGTGTTAGTGTTGAAAAAACACTTTCGCACTTGTGTTAGTGTTGAAAAACCACTTTTCGCACTTGTGTTAGTGTTGAAAAACCACTTTTCGCACTTGTGTTAGTGTTGAAAACCACTTTTCGCACTTGTGTTGGTGCAGGTAACCACTTTTGCATTTGTATTAGTGTGAAAAAAACACTTTTCACACTTGTGTTAGTGTTGAAAAACCACTTTTCGCACTTGTATTAGTGTGGAAAAAACACTTTTCGCACTTGTGTTGGTGCAGGAAACCACTTTTGCACTTGTATTAGTGTGGAAAAAACACTTTTTGCACTTGTGATAGTGTTGAAAAACCACTTTTCGCACTTGTGTTAGTGTTGAAAAACCACTTTTCGCACTTGTGTTCGTGCAGGAAACCACTTTTGCACTTGCATTAGTGTGGAAAAAACACTTTTCGCACTTGTGTTAGTGTTGAAAAACCACTTTTCGCACTTGTGTTCGTGCAGGAAACCACTTTTGCACTTGTATTAGTGTGGAAAAAACACTTTTTGCACTTGTGATAGTGTTGAAAAACCACTTTTCGCACTTTTGTTAGTGTTGAAAAACCACTTTTCGCACTTGTGTTGGTGCAGGAAACCACTTTTGCACTTGTAATAGTGTTGCAAAACCACTTTTCGCACTTGTGTTAGTGTTGAAAAACCACTTTTCGCACTTGTATTGGACGTTGGTGCAGGAAACCACTTTTCGCACTTGTGTTAGTGTTGAAAAACCACTTTTTGCACTTGTGATAGTGTTGAAAAACCACTTTTCGCACTTGTGTTGGTGCAGGAAACCACTTTTGCACTTGTATGAGTGTGGAAAAAACACTTTTCGCACTTGTGTTAGTGTTGAAAAAACACTTTCGCACTTGTGTTAGTGTGGAAAAAACACTTTTCGCACTTGTGTTGGTGCAGGAAACCACTTTTGCACTTGTATTTGTGTGGGAAAACCACTTTTTGCACTTGTGATAGTGTTGAAAAACCACTTTTCGCACTTATGTTGGTGCAGGAAACCACTTTTGCACTTGTATGAGTGTGGAAAAAACACTTTTTGCACTTGTGATAGTGTTGAAAAACCACTTTTCGCACTTGTGTTGGTGCAGGAAACCACTTTTGCACTTGTATTAGTGTGGAAAAACACTTTTCGCACTTGTGTTAGTGTTGAAAAACCACTTTTCGCACTTGTGTTAGTGTTGAAAAACCACTTTTCGCACTTGTGTTGGTGCAGGAAACCACTTTTGCACTTGTATTAGTGTGGAAAAAACACTTTTCGCACTTGTGTTAGTGTTGAAAAACCACTTTTCGCACTTGTGTTGGTGCAGCAAACCACTTTTGCACTTGTATTTGTGTGGAAAAAACACTTTTCGCACTTGTGTTAATGTTGAAAAACCAGTTTTCGCACTTGTGTTAGTGTTGAAAAACCACTTTTCGCACTTGTGTTGGTGCAGGAAACCACTTTTGCACTTGTATTAGAGTGGAAAAAACACTTTTTGCACTTATGATAGTGTTGAAAAACCACTTTTCTCACTTGTGTTAGTGTTGAAAAACCACTTTTCGCACTTGTGTTGGTGCAGGAAACCACTTTTGCACTTGTATTGGTGTGGAAAAACCACTTTTCGCACTTGTATTAGTGTTGAAAAACCACTTTTCGCACTTGTGTTAGTGTTGAAAAAACACTTTTCGCACTTATGTTGGTGCAGGAAACCACTTTTGCACTTGTATGGGTGTGGAAAAAACACTTTTCACACTTGTGTTAGTGTTGAAAAAACACTTTCGCACTTGTGTTAGTGTTGAAAAACCACTTTTCGCACTTGTGTTAGTGTTGAAAAACCACTTTTCGCACTTGTGTTAGTGTTGAAAACCACTTTTCGCACTTGTGTTGGTGCAGGTAACCACTTTTGCATTTGTATTAGTGTGAAAAAAACACTTTTCACACTTGTGTTAGTGTTGAAAAACCACTTTTCGCACTTGTATTAGTGTGGAAAAAACACTTTTCGCACTTGTGTTGGTGCAGGAAATCACTTTTGCACTTGTATTAGTGTGGAAAAAACACTTTTTGCACTTGTGATAGTGTTGAAAAACCACTTTTCGCACTTGTGTTAGTGTTGAAAAACCACTTTTCGCACTTGTGTTGGTGCAGGAAACCACTTTTGCACTTGCATTAGTGTGGAAAAAACACTTTTCGCACTTGTGTTAGTGTTGAAAAACCACTTTTCGCACTTGTGTTCGTGCAGGAAACCACTTTTGCACTTGTATTAGTGTGGAAAAAACACTTTTTGCACTTGTGATAGTGTTGAAAAACCACTTTTCACACTTTTGTTAGTGTTGAAAAACCACTTTTCGCACTTGTGTTGGTGCAGGAAACCACTTTTGCACTTGTAATAGTGTTGCAAAACCACTTTTCGCACTTGTGTTAGTGTTGAAAAACCACTTTTCGCACTTGTATTGGACGTTGGTGCAGGAAACCACTTTTCGCACTTGTGTTAGTGTTGAAAAACCACTTTTTGCACTTGTGATAGTGTTGAAAAACCACTTTTCGCACTTGTGTTGGTGCAGGAAACCACTTTTGCACTTGTATGAGTGTGGAAAAAACACTTTTCGCACTTGTGTTAGTGTTGAAAAAACACTTTCGCACTTGTGTTAGTGTGGAAAAAACACTTTTCGCACTTGTGTTGGTGCAGGAAACCACTTTTGCACTTGTATTCGTGTGGGAAAACCACTTTTTGCACTTGTGATAGTGTTGAAAAACCACTTTTCGCACTTATGTTGGTGCAGGAAACCACTTTTGCACTTGTATGAGTGTGGAAAAAACACTTTTTGCACTTGTGATAGTGTTGAAAAACCACTTTTCGCACTTGTGTTGGTGCAGGAAACCACTTTTGCACTTGTATTAGTGTGGAAAAAACACTTTTCGCACTTGTGTTAGTGTTGAAAAACCACTTTTCGCACTTGTGTTAGTGTTGAAAAACCACTTTTCGCACTTGTGTTGGTGCAGGAAACCACTTTTGCACTTGTATTAGTGTGGAAAAAACACTTTTCGCACTTGTGTTAGTGTTGAAAAACCACTTTTCGCACTTGTGTTGGTGCAGCAAACCACTTTTGCACTTGTATTTGTGTGGAAAAAACACTTTTCGCACTTGTGTTAGTGTTGAAAAACCAGTTTTCGCACTTGTGTTAGTGTTGAAAAACCACTTTTCGCACTTGCGTTGGTGCAGGAAACCACTTTTGCACTTGTATTAGAGTGGAAAAAACACTTTTTGCACTTATGATAGTGTTGAAAAACCACTTTTCTCACTTGTGTTAGTGTTGAAAAACCACTTTTCGCACTTGTGTTGGTGCAGGAAACCACTTTTGCACTTGTATTGGTGTGGAAAAACCACTTTTCGCACTTGTGTTAGTGTTGAAAAACCACTTTTCGCACTTGTGTTAGTGTTGAAAAACCACTTTTCGCACTTGTGTTGGTGCAGGAAACCACTTTTGCACTTGTATTAGTGTGGAAAAAAAACTTTTTGCACTTGTGATAGTGTTGAAAAACCACTTTTCGCACTTGTGTTAGTGTTGAAAAACCACTTTTCGCACTTGTGTTGGTGCAGGAAACCACTTTTGCACTTGTATGAGTGTGGAAAAAACACTTTTCGCACTTGTGTTAGTGTTGAAAAAACACTTTCGCACTTGTGTTAGTGTTGAAAAACCACTTTTCGCACTTGTGTTAGTGTTGAAAAACCACTTTTCGCACTTGTGTTAGTGTTGAAAACCACTTTTCGCACTTGTGTTGGTGCAGGTAACCACTTTTGCATTTGTATTAGTGTGAAAAAAACACTTTTCGCACTTGTGTTAGTGTTGAAAAACCACTTTTCGCACTTGTATTAGTGTGGAAAAAACACTTTTCGCACTTGTGTTGGTGCAGGAAACCACTTTTGCACTTGTATTAGTGTGGAAAAAACACTTTTTGCACTTGTGATAGTGTTGAAAAACCACTTTTCGCACTTGTGTTAGTGTTGAAAAACCACTTTTCGCACTTGTGTTGGTGCAGGAAACCACTTTTGCACTTGCATTAGTGTGGAAAAAACACTTTTCGCACTTGTGTTAGTGTTGAAAAACCACTTTTCGCACTTGTGTTCGTGCAGGAAACCACTTTTGCACTTGTATTAGTGTGGAAAAAACACTTTTTGCACTTGTGATAGTGTTGAAAAACCACTTTTCGCACTTGTGTTAGTGTTGAAAAACCACTTTTCGCACTTGCGTTAGTGTTGAAAAACCACTTTTCGCACTTGTGTTGGTGCAGGAAACCACTTTTGCACTTGTATTAGTGTGGAAAAAACACTTTTCACACTTGTGTTAGTGTTGAAAAAACACTTTTCGCACTTGTGCTGGTGTTGAAAAACCACTTTTCGCACTTGTGTTGGTGCAGGAAACCACTTTTGCACTTGTATTAGTGTGGAAAAAACACTTTTCGCACTTGTGTTAGTGTTGAAAAACCACTTTTCGCACTTGTGTTAGTGTTGAAAAACCACTTTTCGCACTTGTGTTGGTGCAGGAAACCACTTTTGCACTTGTATTCGTGTGGAAAAAACACTTTTTGCACATGTGATAGTGTTGAAAAACCACTTTTCGCACTTGTGTTAGTGTTGAAAAACCACTTTTCGCACTTGTGTTGGTGCAGGAAACCACTTTTGCACTTGTATTAGTGTGGAAAAACCACTTTTCGCACTTGTGTTAGTGTTGAAAAACCACTTTTCGCACTTGTGTTGGTGCAGGAAACCACTTTTGCTCTTGTATTAGTCTGGAAAAACCACTTTTTGCACTTGTGATAGTGTTGAAAAACCACTTTTCGCACTTGTGTTAGTGTTGAAAAACCACTTTTCGCACTTGTGTTAGTGTTGAAAAACCACTTTTCGCACTTGTGTTGGTGCAGGAAACCACTTTTGCACTTGTATTAGTGTGGAAAAAACACTTTTTGCACTTGTGTTAGTGTTGAAAAACCACTTTTCGCACATGTGTTAGTGTTGAAAAACCACTTTTCGCACTTGTGTTGGTGCAGGAAACCACTTTTGCACTTGTATTAGTGTGGAAAAAGCACTTTTCGCACTTGCGTTAGTGTTGAAAAACCACTTTTCGCACTTGTGTTAGTGTTGAAAAACCACTTTTCGCACTTGTGTTGGTGCAGGAAACCACTTTTGCACTTGTATTAGTGTGGAAAAAATACTTTTTGCTCTTGTGATAGTGTTGAAAAACCACTTTTCGCACTTGTGTTAGTGTTGAAAAACCACTTTTCGCACTTGTGTTAGTGTTGAAAAACCACTTTTCGCACTTGTGTTGGTGCAGGAAACCACTTTTGCACTTGTATTAGTGTGGAAAAAACACTTTTTGCACTTGTGTTAGTGTTGAAAAACCACTTTTCGCACTTGTATTAGTGTTGAAAAACCACTTTTCGCACTTGTGTTGGTGCAGGAAACCACTTTTGCACTTGTATTAGTGTGGAAAAACCACTTTTCGCACTTGTGTTAGTGTTGAAAAACCACTTTTCGCACATGTGTTAGTGTTGAAAAACCACTTTTCACACTTGTGTTAGTGTTGAAAAACCACTTTTCGCACTTGTGTTGGTGCAGGAAACCACTTTTGCACTTGTATTAGTGTGGAAAAAACACTTTTCGCATTTGTATTAGTGTGGAAAAAACACTTTTCGCACTTGTGTGTGTTGAAAAACCACTTTTCGCACTTGTGTTAGTGTTGAAAAACCACTTTTCGCACTTGTGTTGGTGCAGGAAACCACTTTTGCACTTGTATTAGTGTGGAAAAAACACTTTTTGCACTTGTGATAGTGTTGAAAAACCACTTTTTGCACTTGTGTTAGTGTTGAAAAACCACTTTTCGCACTTGTGTTGGTGCAGGAAACCACTTTTGCACTTGTATTAGTGTGGAAAAACCACTTTTCGCACTTGTATTAGTGTTGAAAAACCACTTTTCGCACTTGTGTTAGTGTTGAAAAACCACTTTTCGCACTTATGTTGGTGCAGGAAACCACTTTTGCACTTGTATGAGTGTGGAAAAAACACTTTTCGCACTTGTGTTAGTGTTGAAAAAACACTTTCGCACTCGTGTTAGTGTTGAAAAACCACTTTTCGCACTTGTGTTAGTGTTGAAAAACCACTTTTCGCACTTGTGTTAGTGTTGAAAACCACTTTTCGCACTTGTGTTGGTGCAGGTAACCACTTTTGCATTTGTATTAGTGTGAAAAAAACACTTTTCACACTTGTGTTAGTGTTGAAAAACCACTTTTCGCACTTGTATTAGTGTGGAAAAAACACTTTTCGCACTTGTGTTGGTGCAGGAAACCACTTTTGCACTTGTATTAGTGTGGAAAAACACTTTTTGCACTTGTGATAGTGTTGAAAAACCACTTTTCGCACTTGTGTTAGTGTTGAAAAACCACTTTTCGCACTTGTGTTGGTGCAGGAAACCACTTTTGCACTTGCATTAGTGTGGAAAAAACACTTTTCGCACTTGTGTTAGTGTTGAAAAACCACTTTTCGCACTTGTGTTCGTGAAGGAAACCACTTTTGCACTTGTATTAGTGTGGAAAAAACACTTTTTGCACTTGTGATAGTGTTGAAAAAACACTTTTCGCACTTTTGTTAGTGTTGAAAAAACACTTTCGCACTCGTGTTAGTGTTGAAAAACCACTTTTCGCACTTGTGTTAGTGTTGAAAACCACTTTTCGCACTTGTGTTAGTGTTGAAAACCACTTTTCGCACTTGTGTTGGTGCAGGTAACCACTTTTGCATTTGTATTAGTGTGAAAAAAACACTTTTCACACTTGTGTTAGTGTTGAAAAACCACTTTTCGCACTTGTATTAGTGTGGAAAAAACACTTTTCGCACTTGTGTTGGTGCAGGAAACCACTTTTGCACTTGTATTAGTGTGGAAAAAACACTTTTTGCACTTGTGATAGTGTTGAAAAACCACTTTTCGCACTTGTGTTAGTGTTGAAAAACCACTTTTCGCACTTGTGTTGGTGCAGGAAACCACTTTTGCACTTGCATTAGTGTGGAAAAAACACTTTTCGCACTTGTGTTAGTGTTGAAAAACCACTTTTCGCACTTGTGTTCGTGAAGGAAACCACTTTTGCACTTGTATTAGTGTGGAAAAAACACTTTTTGCACTTGTGATAGTGTTGAAAAACCACTTTTCGCACTTTTGTTAGTGTTGAAAAACCACTTTTCGCACTTTGTTGGTGCAGGAAACCACTTTTGCACTTGTAATAGTGTTGCAAAACCACTTTTCGCACTTGTGTTAGTGTTGAAAAACCACTTTTCGCACTTGTATTGGACGTTGGTGCAGGAAACCACTTTTCGCACTTGTGTTAGTGTTGAAAAACCACTTTTTGCACTTGTGATAGTGTTGAAAAACCACTTTTCGCACTTGTGTTGGTGCAGGAAACCACTTTTGCACTTGTATGAGTGTGGAAAAAACACTTTTCGCACTTGTGTTAGTGTTGAAAAAACACTTTCGCACTTGTGTTAGTGTGGAAAAAACACTTTTCGCACTTGTGTTGGTGCAGGAAACCACTTTTGCACTTGTATTCGTGTGGGAAAACCACTTTTTGCACTTGTGATAGTGTTGAAAAACCACTTTTCGCACTTATGTTGGTGCAGGAAACCACTTTTGCACTTGTATGAGTGTGGAAAAAACACTTTTTGCACTTGTGATAGTGTTGAAAAACCACTTTTCGCACTTGTGTTGGTGCAGGAAACCACTTTTGCACTTGTATTAGTGTGGAAAAAACACTTTTCACACTTGTGTTAGTGTTGAAAAAACACTTTTCGCACTTGTGCTGGTGTTGAAAAACCACTTTTCGCACTTGTGTTGGTGCAGGAAACCACTTTTGCACTTGTATTAGTGTGGAAAAAACACTTTTCGCACTTGTGTTAGTGTTGAAAAACCACTTTTCGCACTTGTGTTAGTGTTGAAAAACCACTTTTCGCACTTGTGTTGGTGCAGGAAACCACTTTTGCACTTGTATTCGTGTGGAAAAAACACTTTTTGCACATGTGATAGTGTTGAAAAACCACTTTTCGCACTTGTGTTAGTGTTGAAAAACCACTTTTCGCACTTGTGTTGGTGCAGGAAACCACTTTTGCACTTGTATTAGTGTGGAAAAACCACTTTTCGCACTTGTGTTAGTGTTGAAAAACCACTTTTCGCACTTGTGTTGGTGCAGGAAACCACTTTTGCTCTTGTATTAGTCTGGAAAAACCACTTTTTGCACTTGTGATAGTGTTGAAAAACCACTTTTCGCACTTGTGTTAGTGTTGAAAAACCACTTTTCGCACTTGTGTTAGTGTTGAAAAACCACTTTTCACACTTGTGTTGGTGCAGGAAACCACTTTTGCACTTGTATTAGTGTGGAAAAAACACTTTTTGCACTTGTGTTAGTGTTGAAAAACCACTTTTCGCACATGTGTTAGTGTTGAAAAACCACTTTTCGCACTTGTGTTGGTGCAGGAAACCACTTTTGCACTTGTATTAGTGTGGAAAAAGCACTTTTCGCACTTGCGTTAGTGTTGAAAAACCACTTTTCGCACTTGTGTTAGTGTTGAAAAACCACTTTTCGCACTTGTGTTGGTGCAGGAAACCACTTTTGCACTTGTATTAGTGTGGAAAAAATACTTTTTGCTCTTGTGATAGTGTTGAAAAACCACTTTTCGCACTTGTGTTAGTGTTGAAAAACCACTTTTCGCACTTGTGTTAGTGTTGAAAAACCACTTTTCGCACTTGTGTTGGTGCAGGAAACCACTTTTGCACTTGTATTAGTGTGGAAAAAACACTTTTTGCACTTGTGTTAGTGTTGAAAAACCACTTTTCGCACTTGTATTAGTGTTGAAAAACCACTTTTCGCACTTGTGTTGGTGCAGGAAACCACTTTTGCACTTGTATTAGTGTGGAAAAACCACTTTTCGCACTTGTGTTAGTGTTGAAAAACCACTTTTCGCACATGTGTTAGTGTTGAAAAACCACTTTTCACACTTGTGTTAGTGTTGAAAAACCACTTTTCGCACTTGTGTTGGTGCAGGAAACCACTTTTGCACTTGTATTAGTGTGGAAAAAACACTTTTCGCATTTGTATTAGTGTGGAAAAAACACTTTTCGCACTTGTGTGTGTTGAAAAACCACTTTTCGCACTTGTGTTAGTGTTGAAAAACCACTTTTCGCACTTGTGTTGGTGCAGGAAACCACTTTTGCACTTGTATTAGTGTGGAAAAAACACTTTTTGCACTTGTGATAGTGTTGAAAAACCACTTTTTGCACTTGTGTTAGTGTTGAAAAACCACTTTTCGCACTTGTGTTGGTGCAGGAAACCACTTTTGCACTTGTATTAGTGTGGAAAAACCACTTTTCGCACTTGTATTAGTGTTGAAAAACCACTTTTCGCACTTGTGTTAGTGTTGAAAAACCACTTTTCGCACTTATGTTGGTGCAGGAAACCACTTTTGCACTTGTATGAGTGTGGAAAAAACACTTTTCGCACTTGTGTTAGTGTTGAAAAAACACTTTCGCACTCGTGTTAGTGTTGAAAAACCACTTTTCGCACTTGTGTTAGTGTTGAAAAACCACTTTTCGCACTTGTGTTAGTGTTGAAAACCACTTTTCGCACTTGTGTTGGTGCAGGTAACCACTTTTGCATTTGTATTAGTGTGAAAAAAACACTTTTCACACTTGTGTTAGTGTTGAAAAACCACTTTTCGCACTTGTATTAGTGTGGAAAAAACACTTTTCGCACTTGTGTTGGTGCAGGAAACCACTTTTGCACTTGTATTAGTGTGGAAAAAACACTTTTTGCACTTGTGATAGTGTTGAAAAACCACTTTTCGCACTTGTGTTAGTGTTGAAAAACCACTTTTCGCACTTGTGTTGGTGCAGGAAACCACTTTTGCACTTGCATTAGTGTGGAAAAAACACTTTTCGCACTTGTGTTAGTGTTGAAAAACCACTTTTCGCACTTGTGTTCGTGAAGGAAACCACTTTTGCACTTGTATTAGTGTGGAAAAAACACTTTTTGCACTTGTGATAGTGTTGAAAAACCACTTTTCGCACTTTTGTTAGTGTTGAAAAACCACTTTTCGCACTTTGTTGGTGCAGGAAACCACTTTTGCACTTGTAATAGTGTTGCAAAACCACTTTTCGCACTTGTGTTAGTGTTGAAAAACCACTTTTCGCACTTGTATTGGACGTTGGTGCAGGAAACCACTTTTCGCACTTGTGTTAGTGTTGAAAAACCACTTTTTGCACTTGTGATAGTGTTGAAAAACCACTTTTCGCACTTGTGTTGGTGCAGGAAACCACTTTTGCACTTGTATGAGTGTGGAAAAAACACTTTTCGCACTTGTGTTAGTGTTGAAAAAACACTTTCGCACTTGTGTTAGTGTGGAAAAAACACTTTTCGCACTTGTGTTGGTGCAGGAAACCACTTTTGCACTTGTATTCGTGTGGGAAAACCACTTTTTGCACTTGTGATAGTGTTGAAAAACCACTTTTCGCACTTATGTTGGTGCAGGAAACCACTTTTGCACTTGTATGAGTGTGGAAAAAACACTTTTTGCACTTGTGATAGTGTTGAAAAACCACTTTTCGCACTTATGTTGGTGCAGGAAACCACTTTTGCACTTGTATTAGTGTGGAAAAAACACTTTTCGCACTTGTGTTAGTGTTGAAAAACCACTTTTCGCACTTGTGTTAGTGTTGAAAAACCACTTTTCGCACTTGTGTTGGTGCAGGAAACCACTTTTGCACTTGTATTAGTGTGGAAAAAACACTTTTCGCACTTGTGTTAGTGTTGAAAAACCACTTTTCGCACTTGTGTTGGTGCAGCAAACCACTTTTGCACTTGTATTTGTGTGGAAAAAACACTTTTTGCACTTGTGTTAGTGTCGAAAAACCAGTTTTCGCACTTGTGTTAGTGTTGAAAAACCACTTTTCGCACTTGCGTTGGTGCAGGAAACCACTTTTGCACTTGTATTAGAGTGGAAAAAACACTTTTTGCACTTGTGATAGTGTTGAAAAACCACTTTTCTCACTTGTGTTAGTGTTGAAAAACCACTTTTCGCACTTGTGTTGGTGCAGGAAACCACTTTTGCACTTGTATTGGTGTGGAAAAACCACTTTTCACACTTGTGTTAGTGTTGAAAAACCACTTTTCGCACTTGTGTTAGTGTTGAAAAACCACTTTTCGCACTTGTGTTGGTGCAGGAAACCACTTTTGCACTTGTATTAGTGTGGAAAAAAAACTTTTTGCACTTGTGATAGTGTTGAAAAACCACTTTTCGCACTTGTGTTAGTGTTGAAAAACCACTTTTCGCACTTGTGTTGGTGCAGGAAACCACTTTTGCACTTGTATTAGTGTGGAAAAACCACTTTTCGCACTTATGTTAGTGTTGAAAAACCACTTTTCACACTTGTGTTAGTGTTGAAAAACCACTTTTCGCACTTGTGTTAGTGTTGAAAAACCACTTTTCACACTTGTGTTGGTGCAGGAAACCACTTTTGCACTTGTATTAGTGTGGAAAAAACACTTTTCGCACTTGTGTTAGTGTTGAAAAACCACTTTTCGCACTTGTGTTAGTGTTGAAAAACCACTTTTCGCACTTGTGTTGGTGCAGGAAACCACTTTCGCACTTGTGTTAGTGTTGAAAAAACACTTTTCGCACTTGTGCTGGTGTTGAAAAACCACTTTTCGCACTTGTGTTGGTGCAGGAAACCACTTTTGCACTTGTATTAGTGTGGAAAAAACACTTTTCGCACTTGTGTTAGTGTTGAAAAACCACTTTTCACACTTGTGTTAGTGTTGAAAAACCACTTTTCGCACTTGTGTTAGGGTTGAAAAACCACTTTTCGAACTTGTGTTGGTGCAGGAAACCACTTTTGCACTTGTATTCGTGTGGGAAAAACACTTTTTGCACTTGTGATAGTGTTGAAAAACCACTTTTCGCACTTGTGTTAGTGTTGAAAAACCACTTTTCGCACTTGTGTTGGTGCAGGAAACCACTTTTGCACTTGTATTAGTGTGGAAAAACCACTTTTCGCACTTGTGTTAGTGTTGAAAAACCACTTTTCGCACTTGTGTTGGTGCAGGAAACCACTTTTGCTCTTGTATTAGTCTGGAAAAACCACTTTTTGCACTTGTGATAGTGTTGAAAAACCACTTTTCGCACTTGTGTTAGTGTTGAAAAACCACTTTTCGCACTTGTGTTAGTGTTGAAAAACCACTTTTCGCACTTGTGTTGGTGCAGGAAACCACTTTTGCACTTGCATTAGTGTGGAAATAACACTTTTCGCACTTGTGTTAGTGTTGAAAAACCACTTTTCGCACTTGTGTTCGTGCAGGAAACCACTTTTGCACTTGTATTAGTGTGGAAAAAACACTTTTTGCACTTGTGATAGTGTTGAAAAACCACTTTTCACACTTTTGTTAGTGTTGAAAAACCACTTTTCGCACTTGTGTTGGTGCAGGAAACCACTTTTGCACTTGTAATAGTGTTGCAAAACCACTTTTCGCACTTGTGTTAGTGTTGAAAAACCACTTTTCGCACTTGTATTGGACGTTGGTGCAGGAAACCACTTTTCGCACTTGTGTTAGTGTTGAAAAACCACTTTTTGCACTTGTGATAGTGTTGAAAAACCACTTTTCGCACTTGTGTTGGTGCAGGAAACCACTTTTGCACTTGTATGAGTGTGGAAAAAACACTTTTCGCACTTGTGTTAGTGTTGAAAAAACACTTTCGCACTTGTGTTAGTGTGGAAAAAACACTTTTCGCACTTGTGTTGGTGCAGGAAACCACTTTTGCACTTGTATTCGTGTGGGAAAACCACTTTTTGCACTTGTGGTAGTGTTGAAAAACCACTTTTCGCACTTATGTTGGTGCAGGAAACCACTTTTGCACTTGTATGAGTGTGGAAAAACACTTTTTGCACTTGTGATAGTGTTGAAAAACCACTTTTCGCACTTGTGTTGGTGCAGGAAACCACTTTTGCACTTGTATTAGTGTGGAAAAAACACTTTTCGCACTTGTGTTAGTGTTGAAAAACCACTTTTCGCACTTGTGTTAGTGTTGAAAAACCACTTTTCGCACTTGTGTTGGTGCAGGAAACCACTTTTGCACTTGTATTAGTGTGGAAAAAACACTTTTCGCACTTGTGTTAGTGTTGAAAAACCACTTTTCGCACTTGTGTTGGTGCAGCAAACCACTTTTGCACTTGTATTTGTGTGGAAAAAACACTTTTCGCACTTGTGTTAGTGTTGAAAAACCAGTTTTCGCACTTGTGTTAGTGTTGAAAAACCACTTTTCGCACTTGCGTTGGTGCAGGAAACCACTTTTGCACTTGTATTAGAGTGGAAAAAACACTTTTTGCACTTATGATAGTGTTGAAAAACCACTTTTCACACTTGTGTTAGTGTTGAAAAACCACTTTTCGCACTTGTGTTAGTGTTGAAAAACCACTTTTCACACTTGTGTTGGTGCAGGAAACCACTTTTGCACTTGTATTAGTGTGGAAAAAACACTTTTCGCACTTGTGTTAGTGTTGAAAAACCACTTTTCGCACTTGTGTTAGTGTTGAAAAACCACTTTTCGCACTTGTGTTGGTGCAGGAAACCACTTTTGCACTTGTATTAGTGTGGAAAAACCACTTTCGCACTTGTGTTTGTGTTGAAAAAACACTTTTCGCACTTGTGCTGGTGTTGAAAAACCACTTTTCGCACTTGTGTTGGTGCAGGAAACCACTTTTGCACTTGTATTAGTGTGGAAAAAACACTTTTCGCACTTGTGTTAGTGTTGAAAAACCACTTTTCACACTTGTGTTAGTGTTGAAAAACCACTTTTCGCACTTGTGTTAGTGTTGAAAAACCACTTTTCGAACTTGTGTTGGTGCAGGAAACCACTTTTGCACTTGTATTCGTGTGGGAAAAACACTTTTTGCACTTGTGATAGTGTTGAAAAACCACTTTTCGCACTTGTGTTAGTGTTGAAAAACCACTTTTCGCACTTGTGTTGGTGCAGGAAACCACTTTTGCACTTGTATTAGTGTGGAAAAACCACTTTTCGCACTTGTGTTAGTGTTGAAAAACCACTTTTCGCACTTGTGTTGGTGCAGGAAACCACTTTTGCTCTTGTATTAGTCTGGAAAAACCACTTTTTGCACTTGTGATAGTGTTGAAAAACCACTTTTCGCACTTGTGTTAGTGTTGAAAAACCACTTTTCGCACTTGTGTTAGTGTTGAAAAACCACTTTTCGCACTTGTGTTGGTGCAGGAAACCACTTTTGCACTTGCATTAGTGTGGAAAAAACACTTTTCGCACTTGTGTTAGTGTTGAAAAACCACTTTTCGCACTTGTGTTCGTGCAGGAAACCACTTTTGCACTTGTATTAGTGTGGAAAAAACACTTTTTGCACTTGTGATAGTGTTGAAAAACCACTTTTCACACTTTTGTTAGTGTTGAAAAAACACTTTTCGCACTTGTGTTGGTGCAGGAAACCACTTTTGCACTTGTAATAGTGTTGCAAAACCACTTTTCGCACTTGTGTTAGTGTTGAAAAACCACTTTTCGCACTTGTATTGGACGTTGGTGCAGGAAACCACTTTTCGCACTTGTGTTAGTGTTGAAAAACCACTTTTTGCACTTGTGATAGTGTTGAAAAACCACTTTTCGCACTTGTGTTGGTGCAGGAAACCACTTTTGCACTTGTATGAGTGTGGAAAAAACACTTTTCGCACTTGTGTTAGTGTTGAAAAAACACTTTCGCACTTGTGTTAGTGTGGAAAAAACACTTTTCGCACTTGTGTTGGTGCAGGAAACCACTTTTGCACTTGTATTCGTGTGGGAAAACCACTTTTTGCACTTGTGATAGTGTTGAAAAACCACTTTTCGCACTTATGTTGGTGCAGGAAACCACTTTTGCACTTGTATGAGTGTGGAAAAAACACTTTTTGCACTTGTGATAGTGTTGAAAAACCACTTTTCGCACTTGTGTTGGTGCAGGAAACCACTTTTGCACTTGTATTAGTGTGGAAAAAACACTTTTCGCACTTGTGTTAGTGTTGAAAAACCACTTTTCGCACTTGTGTTAGTGTTGAAAAACCACTTTTCGCACTTGTGTTGGTGCAGGAAACCACTTTTGCACTTGTATTAGTGTGGAAAAAACACTTTTCGCACTTGTGTTAGTGTTGAAAAACCACTTTTCGCACTTGTGTTGGTGCAGCAAACCACTTTTGCACTTGTATTTGTGTGGAAAAAACACTTTTCGCACTTGTGTTAGTGTTGAAAAACCAGTTTTCGCACTTGTGTTAGTGTTGAAAAACCACTTTTCGCACTTGCGTTGGTGCAGGAAACCACTTTTCCACTTGTATTAGAGTGGAAAAAACACTTTTTGCACTTATGATAGTGTTGAAAAACCACTTTTCTCACTTGTGTTAGTGTTGAAAAACCACTTTTCGCACTTGTGTTGGTGCAGGAAACCACTTTTGCACTTGTATTGGTGTGGAAAAACCACTTTTCGCACTTGTGTTAGTGTTGAAAAACCACTTTTCGCACTTGTGTTAGTGTTGAAAAACCACTTTTCGCACTTGTGTTGGTGCAGGAAACCACTTTTGCACTTGTATTAGTGTGGAAAAAAAACTTTTTGCACTTGTGATAGTGTTGAAAAACCACTTTTCGCACTTGTGTTAGTGTTGAAAAACCACTTTTCGCACTTGTGTTGGTGCAGGAAACCACTTTTGCACTTGTATGAGTGTGGAAAAAACACTTTTCGCACTTGTGTTAGTGTTGAAAAAACACTTTCGCACTTGTGTTAGTGTTGAAAAACCACTTTTCGCACTTGTGTTAGTGTTGAAAAACCACTTTTCGCACTTGTGTTAGTGTTGAAAACCACTTTTCGCACTTGTGTTGGTGCAGGTAACCACTTTTGCATTTGTATTAGTGTGAAAAAAACACTTTTCGCACTTGTGTTAGTGTTGAAAAACCACTTTTCGCACTTGTATTAGTGTGGAAAAAACACTTTTCGCACTTGTGTTGGTGCAGGAAACCACTTTTGCACTTGTATTAGTGTGGAAAAAACACTTTTTGCACTTGTGATAGTGTTGAAAAACCACTTTTCGCACTTGTGTTAGTGTTGAAAAACCACTTTTCGCACTTGTGTTGGTGCAGGAAACCACTTTTGCACTTGCATTAGTGTGGAAAAAACACTTTTCGCACTTGTGTTAGTGTTGAAAAACCACTTTTCGCACTTGTGTTCGTGCAGGAAACCACTTTTGCACTTGTATTAGTGTGGAAAAAACACTTTTTGCACTTGTGATAGTGTTGAAAAACCACTTTTCGCACTTGTGTTAGTGTTGAAAAACCACTTTTCGCACTTGCGTTAGTGTTGAAAAACCACTTTTCGCACTTGTGTTGGTGCAGGAAACCACTTTTGCACTTGTATTAGTGTGGAAAAAACACTTTTCACACTTGTGTTAGTGTTGAAAAAACACTTTTCGCACTTGTGCTGGTGTTGAAAAACCACTTTTCGCACTTGTGTTGGTGCAGGAAACCACTTTTGCACTTGTATTAGTGTGGAAAAAACACTTTTCGCACTTGTGTTAGTGTTGAAAAACCACTTTTCGCACTTGTGTTAGTGTTGAAAAACCACTTTTCGCACTTGTGTTGGTGCAGGAAACCACTTTTGCACTTGTATTCGTGTGGAAAAAACACTTTTTGCACATGTGATAGTGTTGAAAAACCACTTTTCGCACTTGTGTTAGTGTTGAAAAACCACTTTTCGCACTTGTGTTGGTGCAGGAAACCACTTTTGCACTTGTATTAGTGTGGAAAAACCACTTTTCGCACTTGTGTTAGTGTTGAAAAACCACTTTTCGCACTTGTGTTGGTGCAGGAAACCACTTTTGCTCTTGTATTAGTCTGGAAAAACCACTTTTTGCACTTGTGATAGTGTTGAAAAACCACTTTTCGCACTTGTGTTAGTGTTGAAAAACCACTTTTCGCACTTGTGTTAGTGTTGAAAAACCACTTTTCGCACTTGTGTTGGTGCAGGAAACCACTTTTGCACTTGTATTAGTGTGGAAAAAACACTTTTTGCACTTGTGTTAGTGTTGAAAAACCACTTTTCGCACATGTGTTAGTGTTGAAAAACCACTTTTCGCACTTGTGTTGGTGCAGGAAACCACTTTTGCACTTGTATTAGTGTGGAAAAAGCACTTTTCGCACTTGCGTTAGTGTTGAAAAACCACTTTTCGCACTTGTGTTAGTGTTGAAAAACCACTTTTCGCACTTGTGTTGGTGCAGGAAACCACTTTTGCACTTGTATTAGTGTGGAAAAAATACTTTTTGCTCTTGTGATAGTGTTGAAAAACCACTTTTCGCACTTGTGTTAGTGTTGAAAAACCACTTTTCGCACTTGTGTTAGTGTTGAAAAACCACTTTTCGCACTTGTGTTGGTGCAGGAAACCACTTTTGCACTTGTATTAGTGTGGAAAAAACACTTTTTGCACTTGTGTTAGTGTTGAAAAACCACTTTTCGCACTTGTATTAGTGTTGAAAAACCACTTTTCGCACTTGTGTTGGTGCAGGAAACCACTTTTGCACTTGTATTAGTGTGGAAAAACCACTTTTCGCACTTGTGTTAGTGTTGAAAAACCACTTTTCGCACATGTGTTAGTGTTGAAAAACCACTTTTCACACTTGTGTTAGTGTTGAAAAACCACTTTTCGCAATTGTGTTGGTGCAGGAAACCACTTTTGCACTTGTATTAGTGTGGAAAAAACACTTTTCGCATTTGTATTAGTGTGGAAAAAACACTTTTCGCACTTGTGTGTGTTGAAAAACCACTTTTCGCACTTGTGTTAGTGTTGAAAAACCACTTTTCGCACTTGTGTTGGTGCAGGAAACCACTTTTGCACTTGTATTAGTGTGGAAAAAACACTTTTTGCACTTGTGATAGTGTTGAAAAACCACTTTTTGCACTTGTGTTAGTGTTGAAAAACCACTTTTCGCACTTGTGTTGGTGCAGGAAACCACTTTTGCACTTGTATTAGTGTGGAAAAACCACTTTTCGCACTTGTATTAGTGTTGAAAAACCACTTTTCGCACTTGTGTTAGTGTTGAAAAACCACTTTTCGCACTTATGTTGGTGCAGGAAACCACTTTTGCACTTGTATGAGTGTGGAAAAAACACTTTTCGCACTTGTGTTAGTGTTGAAAAAACACTTTCGCACTCGTGTTAGTGTTGAAAAACCACTTTTCGCACTTGTGTTAGTGTTGAAAAACCACTTTTCGCACTTGTGTTAGTGTTGAAAACCACTTTTCGCACTTGTGTTGGTGCAGGTAACCACTTTTGCATTTGTATTAGTGTGAAAAAAACACTTTTCACACTTGTGTTAGTGTTGAAAAACCACTTTTCGCACTTGTATTAGTGTGGAAAAAACACTTTTCGCACTTGTGTTGGTGCAGGAAACCACTTTTGCACTTGTATTAGTGTGGAAAAAACACTTTTTGCACTTGTGATAGTGTTGAAAAACCACTTTTCGCACTTGTGTTAGTGTTGAAAAACCACTTTTCGCACTTGTGTTGGTGCAGGAAACCACTTTTGCACTTGCATTAGTGTGGAAAAAACACTTTTCGCACTTGTGTTAGTGTTGAAAAACCACTTTTCGCACTTGTGTTCGTGAAGGAAACCACTTTTGCACTTGTATTAGTGTGGAAAAAACACTTTTTGCACTTGTGATAGTGTTGAAAAACCACTTTTCGCACTTTTGTTAGTGTTGAAAAACCACTTTTCGCACTTGTGTTGGTGCAGGAAACCACTTTTGCACTTGTAATAGTGTTGCAAAACCACTTTTCGCACTTGTGTTAGTGTTGAAAAACCACTTTTCGCACTTGTATTGGACGTTGGTGCAGGAAACCACTTTTCGCACTTATGTTAGTGTTGAAAAACCACTTTTTGCACTTGTGATTGTGTTGAAAAACCACGTTTCGCACTTGTGTTGGTGCAGGAAACCACTTTTGCACTTGTATGAGTGTGGAAAAAACACTTTTCGCACTTGTGTTAGTGTTGAAAAAACACTTTCGCACTTGTGTTAGTGTGGAAAAAACACTTTTCGCACTTGTGTTGGTGCAGGAAACCACTTTTGCACTTGTATTCGTGTGGGAAAACCACTTTTTGCACTTGTGATAGTGTTGAAAAACCACTTTTCGCACTTATGTTGGTGCAGGAAACCACTTTTGCACTTGTATGAGTGTGGAAAAAACACTTTTTGCACTTGTGATAGTGTTGAAAAACCACTTTTCGCACTTGTGTTGGTGCAGGAAACCACTTTTGCACTTGTATTAGTGTGGAAAAAACACTTTTTGCACTTGTGTTAGTGTTGAAAAACCACTTTTCGCACTTGTATTAGTGTTGAAAAACCACTTTTCGCACTTGTGTTGGTGCAGGAAACCACTTTTGCACTTGTATTAGTGTGGAAAAACCACTTTTCGCACTTGTGTTAGTGTTGAAAAACCACTTTTCGCACATGTGTTAGTGTTGAAAAACCACTTTTCACACTTGTGTTAGTGTTGAAAAACCACTTTTCGCACTTGTGTTGGTGCAGGAAACCACTTTTGCACTTGTATTAGTGTGGAAAAAACACTTTTCGCATTTGTATTAGTGTGGAAAAAACACTTTTCGCACTTGTGTGTGTTGAAAAACCACTTTTCGCACTTGTGTTAGTGTTGAAAAACCACTTTTCGCACTTGTGTTGGTGCAGGAAACCACTTTTGCACTTGTATTAGTGTGGAAAAAACACTTTTTGCACTTGTGATAGTGTTGAAAAACCACTTTTTGCACTTGTGTTAGTGTTGAAAAACCACTTTTCGCACTTGTGTTGGTGCAGGAAACCACTTTTGCACTTGTATTAGTGTGGAAAAACCACTTTTCGCACTTGTATTAGTGTTGAAAAACCACTTTTCGCACTTGTGTTAGTGTTGAAAAACCACTTTTCGCACTTATGTTGGTGCAGGAAACCACTTTTGCACTTGTATGAGTGTGGAAAAAACACTTTTCGCACTTGTGTTAGTGTTGAAAAAACACTTTCGCACTCGTGTTAGTGTTGAAAAACCACTTTTCGCACTTGTGTTAGTGTTGAAAAACCACTTTTCGCACTTGTGTTAGTGTTGAAAACCACTTTTCGCACTTGTGTTGGTGCAGGTAACCACTTTTGCATTTGTATTAGTGTGAAAAAAACACTTTTCACACTTGTGTTAGTGTTGAAAAACCACTTTTCGCACTTGTATTAGTGTGGAAAAAACACTTTTCGCACTTGTGTTGGTGCAGGAAACCACTTTTGCACTTGTATTAGTGTGGAAAAAACACTTTTTGCACTTGTGATAGTGTTGAAAAACCACTTTTCGCACTTGTGTTAGTGTTGAAAAACCACTTTTCGCACTTGTGTTGGTGCAGGAAACCACTTTTGCACTTGCATTAGTGTGGAAAAAACACTTTTCGCACTTGTGTTAGTGTTGAAAAACCACTTTTCGCACTTGTGTTCGTGAAGGAAACCACTTTTGCACTTGTATTAGTGTGGAAAAAACACTTTTTGCACTTGTGATAGTGTTGAAAAACCACTTTTCGCACTTTTGTTAGTGTTGAAAAACCACTTTTCGCACTTGTGTTGGTGCAGGAAACCACTTTTGCACTTGTAATAGTGTTGCAAAACCACTTTTCGCACTTGTGTTAGTGTTGAAAAACCACTTTTCGCACTTGTATTGGACGTTGGTGCAGGAAACCACTTTTCGCACTTATGTTAGTGTTGAAAAACCACTTTTTGCACTTGTGATTGTGTTGAAAAACCACTTTTCGCACTTGTGTTGGTGCAGGAAACCACTTTTGCACTTGTATGAGTGTGGAAAAAACACTTTTCGCACTTGTGTTAGTGTTGAAAAAACACTTTCGCACTTGTGTTAGTGTGGAAAAAACACTTTTCGCACTTGTGTTGGTGCAGGAAACCACTTTTGCACTTGTATTCGTGTGGGAAAACCACTTTTTGCACTTGTGATAGTGTTGAAAAACCACTTTTCGCACTTATGTTGGTGCAGGAAACCACTTTTGCACTTGTATGAGTGTGGAAAAAACACTTTTTGCACTTGTGATAGTGTTGAAAAACCACTTTTCGCACTTGTGTTGGTGCAGGAAACCACTTTTGCACTTGTATTAGTGTGGAAAAAACACTTTTCGCACTTGTGTTAGTGTTGAAAAACCACTTTTCGCACTTGTGTTAGTGTTGAAAAACCACTTTTCGCACTTGTGTTGGTGCAGGAAACCACTTTTGCACTTGTATTAGTGTGGAAAAAACACTTTTCGCACTTGTGTTAGTGTTGAAAAACCACTTTTCGCACTTGTGTTGGTGCAGCAAACCACTTTTGCACTTGTATTTGTGTGGAAAAAACACTTTTCGCACTTGTGTTAGTGTCGAAAAACCAGTTTTCGCACTTGTATTAGTGTTGAAAAACCACTTTTCGCACTTGCGTTGGTGCAGGAAACCACTTTTGCACTTGTATTAGAGTGGAAAAAACACTTTTTGCACTTGTGATAGTGTTGAAAAACCACTTTTCTCACTTGTGTTAGTGTTGAAAAACCACTTTTCGCACTTGTGTTGGTGCAGGAAACCACTTTTGCACTTGTATTGGTGTGGAAAAACCACTTTTCACACTTGTGTTAGTGTTGAAAAACCACTTTTCGCACTTGTGTTAGTGTTGAAAAACCACTTTTCGCACTTGTGTTGGTGCAGGAAACCACTTTTGCACTTGTATTAGTGTGGAAAAAAAACTTTTTGCACTTGTGATAGTGTTGAAAAACCACTTTTCGCACTTGTGTTAGTGTTGAAAAACCACTTTTCGCACTTGTGTTGGTGCAGGAAACCACTTTTGCACTTGTATTAGTGTGGAAAAACCACTTTTCGCACTTATGTTAGTGTTGAAAAACCACTTTTCACACTTGTGTTAGTGTTGAAAAACCACTTTTCGCACTTGTGTTAGTGTTGAAAAACCACTTTTCACACTTGTGTTGGTGCAGGAAACCACTTTTGCACTTGTATTAGTGTGGAAAAAACACTTTTCGCACTTGTGTTAGTGTTGAAAAACCACTTTTCGCACTTGTGTTAGTGTTGAAAAACCACTTTTCGCACTTGTGTTGGTGCAGGAAACCACTTTTGCACTTGTATTAGTGTGGAAAAACCACTTTCGCACTTGTGTTAGTGTTGAAAAAACACTTTTCGCACTTGTGCTGGTGTTGAAAAACCACTTTTCGCACTTGTGTTGGTGCAGGAAACCACTTTTGCACTTGTATTAGTGTGGAAAAAACACTTTTCGCACTTGTGTTAGTGTTGAAAAACCACTTTTCGCACTTGTGTTAGTGTTGAAAAACCACTTTTCGCACTTGTGTTAGTGTTGAAAAACGACTTTTCGAACTTGTGTTGGTGCAGGAAACCACTTTTGCACTTGTATTCGTGTGGGAAAAACACTTTTTGCACTTGTGATAGTGTTGAAAAACCACTTTTCGCACTTGTGTTAGTGTTGAAAAACCACTTTTCGCACTTGTGTTGGTGCAGGAAACCACTTTTGCACTTGTATTAGTGTGGAAAAACCACTTTTCGCACTTGTGTTAGTGTTGAAAAACCACTTTTCGCACTTGTGTTGGTGCAGGAAACCACTTTTGCCCTTGTATTAGTCTGGAAAAACCACTTTTTGCACTTGTGATAGTGTTGAAATACCACTTTTCGCACTTGTGTTAGTGTTGAAAAACCACTTTTCGCACTTGTGTTAGTGTTGAAAAACCACTTTTCGCACTTGTGTTGGTGCAGGAAACCACTTTTGCACTTGTATTAGTGTGGAAAAAACACTTTTTGCACTTGTGTTAGTGTTGAAAAACCACTTTTCGCACTTGTGTTAGTGTTGAAAAACCACTTTTCGCACGTGTGTTGGTGCAGGAAACCACTTTTGCACTTGTATTAGTGTGGAAAAACCACTTTTCGCACTTGCGTTAGTGTTGAAAAACCACTTTTCGCACTTGTGTTAGTGTTGAAAAACCACTTTTCGCACTTGTGTTGGTGCAGGAAACCACTTTTGCACTTGTATTAGTGTGGAAAAAATACTTTTTGCTCTTGTGATAGTGTTGAAAAACCACTTTTCGCACTTGTGTTAGTGTTGAAAAACCACTTTTCGCACTTGTGTTAGTGTTGAAAAACCACTTTTCGCACTTGTGTTGGTGCAGGAAACCACTTTTGCACTTGTATTAGTGTGGAAAAAACACTTTTTGCACTTGTGTTAGTGTTGAAAAACCACTTTTCGCACTTGTGTTAGTGTTGAAAAACCACTTTTCGCACTTGTGCTGGTGCAGGAAACCACTTTTGCACTTGTATTAGTGTGGAAAAACCACTTTTCGCACTTGTGTTAGTGTTGAAAAACCACTTTTCGCACTTGTGTTAGTGTTGAAAAACCACTTTTCACACTTGTGTTAGTGTTGAAAAACCACTTTTCGCACTTGTGTTGGTGCAGGAAACCACTTTTGCACTTGTATTAGTGTGGAAAAAACACTTTTCGCATTTGTATTAGTGTGGAAAAAACACTTTTCGCACTTGTGTGTGTTGAAAAACCACTTTTCGCACTTGTGTTAGTGTTGAAAAAACACTTTTCGCACTTGTGTTGGTGCAGGAAACCACTTTTGCACTTGTATTAGTGTGGAAAAAACACTTTTTGCACTTGTGATAGTGTTGAAAAACCACTTTTTGCACTTGTGTTAGTGTTGAAAAACCACTTTTTGCACCTGTGTTGGTGCAGGAAACCACTTTTGCACTTGTATTAGTGTGGAAAAACCACTTTTCGCACTTGTATTAGTGTTGAAAAACCACTTTTCGCACTTGTGTTAGTGTTGAAAAAACCCTTTTCGCACTTATGTTTGTGCAGGAAACCACTTTTGCACTTGTATGAGTGTGGAAAAAACACTTTTCGCACTTGTGTTAGTGTTGAAAAAACACTTTCGCACTTGTGTTAGTGTTGAAAAACCACTTTTCGCACTTGTGTTAGTGTTGAAAAACCACTTTTCGCACTTGTGTTAGTGTTGAAAACCACTTTTCGCACTTGTGTTGGTGCAGGTAACCACTTTTGCATTTGTATTAGTGTGAAAAAAACACTTTTCACACTTGTGTTAGTGTTGAAAAACCACTTTTCGCACTTGTATTAGTGTGGAAAAAACACTTTTCGCACTTGTGTTGGTGCAGGAAACCACTTTTGCACTTGTATTAGTGTGGAAAAAACACTTTTTGCACTTGTGATAGTGTTGAAAAACCACTTTTCGCACTTGTGTTAGTGTTGAAAAACCACTTTTCGCACTTGTGTTGGTGCAGGAAACCACTTTTGCACTTGCATTAGTGTGGAAAAAACACTTTTCGCACTTGTGTTAGTGTTGAAAAACCACTTTTCGCACTTGTGTTCGTGCAGGAAACCACTTTTGCACTTGTATTAGTGTGGAAAAAACACTTTTTGCACTTGTGATAGTGTTGAAAAACCACTTTTCGCACTTTTGTTAGTGTTGAAAAACCACTTTTCGCACTTGTGTTGGTGCAGGAAACCACTTTTGCACTTGTAATAGTGTTGCAAAACCACTTTTCGCACTTGTGTTAGTGTTGAAAAACCACTTTTCGCACTTGTATTGGACGTTGGTGCAGGAAACCACTTTTCGCACTTGTGTTAGTGTTGAAAAACCACTTTTTGCACTTGTGATAGTGTTGAAAAACCACTTTTCGCACTTGTGTTGGTGCAGGAAACCACTTTTGCACTTGTATGAGTGTGGAAAAAACACTTTTCGCACTTGTGTTAGTGTTGAAAAAACACTTTCGCACTTGTGTTAGTGTGGAAAAAACACTTTTTGCACTTGTGATAGTGTTGAAAAACCACTTTTCGCACTTGTGTTGGTGCAGGAAACCACTTTTGCACTTGTATTAGTGTGGAAAAAACACTTTTCGCACTTGTGTTAGTGTTGAAAAACCACTTTTCGCACTTGTGTTGGTGCAGGAAACCACTTTTGCACTTGTATTAGTGTGGAAAAAACACTTTTCGCACTTGTGATAGTGTTGAAAAACCACTTTTCGCACTTGTGTTGGTGCAGCAAACCACTTTTGCACTTGTATTTGTGTGGAAAAAACACTTTTCGCACTTGTGTTAGTGTTGAAAAACCAGTTTTCGCACTTGTGTTAGTGTTGAAAAACCACTTTTCGCACTTGCGTTGGTGCAGGAAACCACTTTTGCACTTGTATTAGAGTGGAAAAAACACTTTTTGCACTTGTGATAGTGTTGAAAAACCACTTTTCTCACTTGTGTTAGTGTTGAAAAACCACTTTTCGCACTTGTGTTGGTGCAGGAAACCACTTTTGCACTTGTATTGGTGTGGAAAAACCACTTTTCGCACTTGTGTTAGTGTTGAAAAACCACTTTTCGCACTTGTGTTAGTGTTGAAAAACCACTTTTCGCACTTGTGTTGGTGCAGGAAACCACTTTTGCACTTGTATTAGTGTGGAAAAAAAACTTTTTGCACTTGTGATAGTGTTGAAAAACCACTTTTCGCACTTGTGTTAGTGTTGAAAAACCACTTTTCGCACTTGTGTTGGTGCAGGAAACCACTTTTGCACTTGTATTAGTGTGGAAAAACCACTTTTCGCACTTATGTTAGTGTTGAAAAACCACTTTTCGCACTTGTGTTAGTGTTGAAAAACCACTTTTCGCACTTGTGTTAGTGTTGAAAAACCACTTTTCACACTTGTGTTGGTGCAGGAAACCACTTTTGCACTTGTATTAGTGTGGAAAAAACACTTTTCGCACTTGTGTTAGTGTTGAAAAACCACTTTTCGCACTTGTGTTAGTGTTGAAAAACCACTTTTCGCACTTGTGTTGGTGCAGGAAACCACTTTTGCACTTGTATTAGTGTGGAAAAACCACTTTCGCACTTGTGTTAGTGTTGAAAAAACACTTTTCGCACTTGTGCTGGTGTTGAAAAACCACTTTTCGCACTTGTGTTGGTGCAGGAAACCACTTTTGCACTTGTATTAGTGTGGAAAAAACACTTTTCGCACTTGTGTTAGTGTTGAAAAACCACTTTTCGCACTTGTGTTAGTGTTGAAAAACCACTTTTCGCACTTGTGTTAGTGTTGAAAAACCACTTTTCGAACTTGTGTTGGTGCAGGAAACCACTTTTGCACTTGTATTCGTGTGGGAAAAACACTTTTTGCACTTGTGATAGTGTTGAAAAACCACTTTTCGCACTTGTGTTAGTGTTGAAAAACCACTTTTCGCACTTGTGTTGGTGCAGGAAACCACTTTTGCACTTGTATTAGTGTGGAAAAACCACTTTTCACACTTGTGTTAGTGTTGAAAAACCACTTTTCGCACTTGTGTTGGTGCAGGAAACCACTTTTGCACTTGTATTAGTCTGGAAAAACCACTTTTTGCACTTGTGATAGTGTTGAAAAACCACTTTTCGCACTTGTGTTAGTGTTGAAAAACCACTTTTTGCACTTGTGTTAGTGTTGAAAAACCACTTTTCACACTTGTGATAGTGTTGAAAAACCACTTTTCGCACTTGTGTTGGTGCAGGAAACCACTTTTGATCTTGTATTAGTGTGGAAAAAACACTTTTTGCACTTGAGATAGTGTTGAAAAACCACTTTTCGCACGTGTGTTAGTGTTGAAAAACCACTTTTCGCACTTGTGTTGGTGCAGGAAACCACTTTTGCACTTGTATTAGTGTGGAAAAAACACTTTTTGCACTTGTGATAGTGTTGAAAAACCACTTTTCGCACTTGTGTTAGTGTTGAAAAACCACTTTTCGCACTTGCGTTAGTGTTGAAAAACCACTTTTCGCACTTATGTTGGTGCAGGAAACCACTTTTGCACTTGTATGAGTGTGGAAAAAACACTTTTCGCACTTGTGTTAGTGTTGAAAAAACACTTTCGCACTCGTGTTAGTGTTGAAAAACCACTTTTCGCACTTGTGTTAGTGTTGAAAAACCACTTTTCGCACTTGTGTTAGTGTTGAAAACCACTTTTCGCACTTGTGTTGGTGCAGGTAACCACTTTTGCATTTGTATTAGTGTGAAAAAAACACTTTTCACACTTGTGTTAGTGTTGAAAAACCACTTTTCGCACTTGTATTAGTGTGGAAAAAACACTTTTCGCACTTGTGTTGGTGCAGGAAACCACTTTTGCACTTGTATTAGTGTGGAAAAAACACTTTTTGCACTTGTGATAGTGTTGAAAAACCACTTTTCGCACTTGTGTTAGTGTTGAAAAACCACTTTTCGCACTTGTGTTGGTGCAGGAAACCACTTTTGCACTTGCATTAGTGTGGAAAAAACACTTTTCGCACTTGTGTTAGTGTTGAAAAACCACTTTTCGCACTTGTGTTCGTGAAGGAAACCACTTTTGCACTTGTATTAGTGTGGAAAAAACACTTTTTGCACTTGTGATAGTGTTGAAAAACCACTTTTCGCACTTTTGTTAGTGTTGAAAAACCACTTTTCGCACTTGTGTTGGTGCAGGAAACCACTTTTGCACTTGTAATAGTGTTGCAAAACCACTTTTCGCACTTGTGTTAGTGTTGAAAAACCACTTTTCGCACTTGTATTGGACGTTGGTGCAGGAAACCACTTTTCGCACTTATGTTAGTGTTGAAAAACCACTTTTTGCACTTGTGATTGTGTTGAAAAACCACTTTTCGCACTTGTGTTGGTGCAGGAAACCACTTTTGCACTTGTATGAGTGTGGAAAAAACACTTTTCGCACTTGTGTTAGTGTTGAAAAAACACTTTCGCACTTGTGTTAGTGTGGAAAAAACACTTTTCGCACTTGTGTTGGTGCAGGAAACCACTTTTGCACTTGTATTCGTGTGGGAAAACCACTTTTTGCACTTGTGATAGTGTTGAAAAACCACTTTTCGCACTTATGTTGGTGCAGGAAACCACTTTTGCACTTGTATGAGTGTGGAAAAAACACTTTTTGCACTTGTGATAGTGTTGAAAAACCACTTTTCGCACTTGTGTTGGTGCAGGAAACCACTTTTGCACTTGTATTAGTGTGGAAAAAACACTTTTCGCACTTGTGTTAGTGTTGAAAAACCACTTTTCGCACTTGTGTTAGTGTTGAAAAACCACTTTTCGCACTTGTGTTGGTGCAGGAAACCACTTTTGCACTTGTATTAGTGTGGAAAAAACACTTTTCGCACTTGTGTTAGTGTTGAAAAACCACTTTTCGCACTTGTGTTGGTGCAGCAAACCACTTTTGCACTTGTATTTGTGTGGAAAAAACACTTTTCGCACTTGTGTTAGTGTCGAAAAACCAGTTTTCGCACTTGTATTAGTGTTGAAAAACCACTTTTCGCACTTGCGTTGGTGCAGGAAACCACTTTTGCACTTGTATTAGAGTGGAAAAAACACTTTTTGCACTTGTGATAGTGTTGAAAAACCACTTTTCTCACTTGTGTTAGTGTTGAAAAACCACTTTTCGCACTTGTGTTGGTGCAGGAAACCACTTTTGCACTTGTATTGGTGTGGAAAAACCACTTTTCACACTTGTGTTAGTGTTGAAAAACCACTTTTCGCACTTGTGTTAGTGTTGAAAAACCACTTTTCGCACTTGTGTTGGTGCAGGAAACCACTTTTGCACTTGTATTAGTGTGGAAAAAAAACTTTTTGCACTTGTGATAGTGTTGAAAAACCACTTTTCGCACTTGTGTTAGTGTTGAAAAACCACTTTTCGCACTTGTGTTGGTGCAGGAAACCACTTTTGCACTTGTATTAGTGTGGAAAAACCACTTTTCGCACTTATGTTAGTGTTGAAAAACCACTTTTCACACTTGTGTTAGTGTTGAAAAACCACTTTTCGCACTTGTGTTAGTGTTGAAAAACCACTTTTCACACTTGTGTTGGTGCAGGAAACCACTTTTGCACTTGTATTAGTGTGGAAAAAACACTTTTCGCACTTGTGTTAGTGTTGAAAAACCACTTTTCGCACTTGTGTTAGTGTTGAAAAACCACTTTTCGCACTTGTGTTGGTGCAGGAAACCACTTTTGCACTTGTATTAGTGTGGAAAAACCACTTTCGCACTTGTGTTAGTGTTGAAAAAACACTTTTCGCACTTGTGCTGGTGTTGAAAAACCACTTTTCGCACTTGTGTTGGTGCAGGAAACCACTTTTGCACTTGTATTAGTGTGGAAAAAACACTTTTCGCACTTGTGTTAGTGTTGAAAAACCACTTTTCGCACTTGTGTTAGTGTTGAAAAACCACTTTTCGCACTTGTGTTAGTGTTGAAAAACGACTTTTCGAACTTGTGTTGGTGCAGGAAACCACTTTTGCACTTGTATTCGTGTGGGAAAAACACTTTTTGCACTTGTGATAGTGTTGAAAAACCACTTTTCGCACTTGTGTTAGTGTTGAAAAACCACTTTTCGCACTTGTGTTGGTGCAGGAAACCACTTTTGCACTTGTATTAGTGTGGAAAAACCACTTTTCGCACTTGTGTTAGTGTTGAAAAACCACTTTTCGCACTTGTGTTGGTGCAGGAAACCACTTTTGCCCTTGTATTAGTCTGGAAAAACCACTTTTTGCACTTGTGATAGTGTTGAAATACCACTTTTCGCACTTGTGTTAGTGTTGAAAAACCACTTTTCGCACTTGTGTTAGTGTTGAAAAACCACTTTTCGCACTTGTGTTGGTGCAGGAAACCACTTTTGCACTTGTATTAGTGTGGAAAAAACACTTTTTGCACTTGTGTTAGTGTTGAAAAACCACTTTTCGCACTTGTGTTAGTGTTGAAAAACCACTTTTCGCACGTGTGTTGGTGCAGGAAACCACTTTTGCACTTGTATTAGTGTGGAAAAACCACTTTTCGCACTTGCGTTAGTGTTGAAAAACCACTTTTCGCACTTGTGTTAGTGTTGAAAAACCACTTTTCGCACTTGTGTTGGTGCAGGAAACCACTTTTGCACTTGTATTAGTGTGGAAAAAATACTTTTTGCTCTTGTGATAGTGTTGAAAAACCACTTTTCGCACTTGTGTTAGTGTTGAAAAACCACTTTTCGCACTTGTGTTAGTGTTGAAAAACCACTTTTCGCACTTGTGTTGGTGCAGGAAACCACTTTTGCACTTGTATTAGTGTGGAAAAAACACTTTTTGCACTTGTGTTAGTGTTGAAAAACCACTTTTCGCACTTGTGTTAGTGTTGAAAAACCACTTTTCGCACTTGTGCTGGTGCAGGAAACCACTTTTGCACTTGTATTAGTGTGGAAAAACCACTTTTCGCACTTGTGTTAGTGTTGAAAAACCACTTTTCGCACTTGTGTTAGTGTTGAAAAACCACTTTTCACACTTGTGTTAGTGTTGAAAAACCACTTTTCGCACTTGTGTTGGTGCAGGAAACCACTTTTGCACTTGTATTAGTGTGGAAAAAACACTTTTCGCATTTGTATTAGTGTGGAAAAAACACTTTTCGCACTTGTGTGTGTTGAAAAACCACTTTTCGCACTTGTGTTAGTGTTGAAAAAACACTTTTCGCACTTGTGTTGGTGCAGGAAACCACTTTTGCACTTGTATTAGTGTGGAAAAAACACTTTTTGCACTTGTGATAGTGTTGAAAAACCACTTTTTGCACTTGTGTTAGTGTTGAAAAACCACTTTTTGCACCTGTGTTGGTGCAGGAAACCACTTTTGCACTTGTATTAGTGTGGAAAAACCACTTTTCGCACTTGTATTAGTGTTGAAAAACCACTTTTCGCACTTGTGTTAGTGTTGAAAAAACCCTTTTCGCACTTATGTTTGTGCAGGAAACCACTTTTGCACTTGTATGAGTGTGGAAAAAACACTTTTCGCACTTGTGTTAGTGTTGAAAAAACACTTTCGCACTTGTGTTAGTGTTGAAAAACCACTTTTCGCACTTGTGTTAGTGTTGAAAAACCACTTTTCGCACTTGTGTTAGTGTTGAAAACCACTTTTCGCACTTGTGTTGGTGCAGGTAACCACTTTTGCATTTGTATTAGTGTGAAAAAAACACTTTTCACACTTGTGTTAGTGTTGAAAAACCACTTTTCGCACTTGTATTAGTGTGGAAAAAACACTTTTCGCACTTGTGTTGGTGCAGGAAACCACTTTTGCACTTGTATTAGTGTGGAAAAAACACTTTTTGCACTTGTGATAGTGTTGAAAAACCACTTTTCGCACTTGTGTTAGTGTTGAAAAACCACTTTTCGCACTTGTGTTGGTGCAGGAAACCACTTTTGCACTTGCATTAGTGTGGAAAAAACACTTTTCGCACTTGTGTTAGTGTTGAAAAACCACTTTTCGCACTTGTGTTCGTGCAGGAAACCACTTTTGCACTTGTATTAGTGTGGAAAAAACACTTTTTGCACTTGTGATAGTGTTGAAAAACCACTTTTCGCACTTTTGTTAGTGTTGAAAAACCACTTTTCGCACTTGTGTTGGTGCAGGAAACCACTTTTGCACTTGTAATAGTGTTGCAAAACCACTTTTCGCACTTGTGTTAGTGTTGAAAAACCACTTTTCGCACTTGTATTGGACGTTGGTGCAGGAAACCACTTTTCGCACTTGTGTTAGTGTTGAAAAACCACTTTTTGCACTTGTGATAGTGTTGAAAAAACCACTTTTCGCACTTGTGTTGGTGCAGGAAACCACTTTTGCACTTGTATGAGTGTGGAAAAAACACTTTTCGCACTTGTGTTAGTGTTGAAAAAACACTTTCGCACTTGTGTTAGTGTGGAAAAAACACTTTTTGCACTTGTGATAGTGTTGAAAAACCACTTTTCGCACTTGTGTTGGTGCAGGAAACCACTTTTGCACTTGTATTAGTGTGGAAAAAACACTTTTCGCACTTGTGTTAGTGTTGAAAAACCACTTTTCGCACTTGTGTTGGTGCAGGAAACCACTTTTGCACTTGTATTAGTGTGGAAAAAACACTTTTCGCACTTGTGATAGTGTTGAAAAACCACTTTTCGCACTTGTGTTGGTGCAGCAAACCACTTTTGCACTTGTATTTGTGTGGAAAAAACACTTTTCGCACTTGTGTTAGTGTTGAAAAAACCAGTTTTCGCACTTGTGTTAGTGTTGAAAAACCACTTTTCGTACTTGCGTTGGTGCAGGAAACCACTTTTGCACTTGTATTAGAGTGGAAAAAACACTTTTTGCACTTGTGATAGTGTTGAAAAACCACTTTTCTCACTTGTGTTAGTGTTGAAAAACCACTTTTCGCACTTGTGTTGGTGCAGGAAACCACTTTTGCACTTGTATTGGTGTGGAAAAACCACTTTTCGCACTTGTGTTAGTGTTGAAAAACCACTTTTCGCACTTGTGTTAGTGTTGAAAAACCACTTTTCGCACTTGTGTTGGTGCAGGAAACCACTTTTGCACTTGTATTAGTGTGGAAAAAAAACTTTTTGCACTTGTGATAGTGTTGAAAAACCACTTTTCGCACTTGTGTTAGTGTTGAAAAACCACTTTTCGCACTTGTGTTGGTGCAGGAAACCACTTTTGCACTTGTATTAGTGTGGAAAAACCACTTTTCGCACTTATGTTAGTGTTGAAAAACCACTTTTCGCACTTGTGTTAGTGTTGAAAAACCACTTTTCGCACTTGTGTTAGTGTTGAAAAACCACTTTTCACACTTGTGTTGGTGCAGGAAACCACTTTTGCACTTGTATTAGTGTGGAAAAAACACTTTTCGCACTTGTGTTAGTGTTGAAAAACCACTTTTCGCACTTGTGTTAGTGTTGAAAAACCACTTTTCGCACTTGTGTTGGTGCAGGAAACCACTTTTGCACTTGTATTAGTGTGGAAAAACCACTTTCGCACTTGTGTTAGTGTTGAAAAAACACTTTTCGCACTTGTGCTGGTGTTGAAAAACCACTTTTCGCACTTGTGTTGGTGCAGGAAACCACTTTTGCACTTGTATTAGTGTGGAAAAAACACTTTTCGCACTTGTGTTAGTGTTGAAAAACCACTTTTCGCACTTGTGTTAGTGTTGAAAAACCACTTTTCGCACTTGTGTTAGTGTTGAAAAACCACTTTTCGAACTTGTGTTGGTGCAGGAAACCACTTTTGCACTTGTATTCGTGTGGGAAAAACACTTTTTGCACTTGTGATAGTGTTGAAAAACCACTTTTCGCACTTGTGTTAGTGTTGAAAAACCACTTTTCGCACTTGTGTTGGTGCAGGAAACCACTTTTGCACTTGTATTAGTGTGGAAAAACCACTTTTCACACTTGTGTTAGTGTTGAAAAACCACTTTTCGCACTTGTGTTGGTGCAGGAAACCACTTTTGCACTTGTATTAGTCTGGAAAAACCACTTTTTGCACTTGTGATAGTGTTGAAAAACCACTTTTCGCACTTGTGTTAGTGTTGAAAAACCACTTTTTGCACTTGTGTTAGTGTTGAAAAACCACTTTTCACACTTGTGATAGTGTTGAAAAACCACTTTTCGCACTTGTGTTGGTGCAGGAAACCACTTTTGATCTTGTATTAGTGTGGAAAAAACACTTTTTGCACTTGAGATAGTGTTGAAAAACCACTTTTCGCACGTGTGTTAGTGTTGAAAAACCACTTTTCGCACTTGTGTTGGTGCAGGAAACCACTTTTGCACTTGTATTAGTGTGGAAAAAACACTTTTTGCACTTGTGATAGTGTTGAAAAACCACTTTTCGCACTTGTGTTAGTGTTGAAAAACCACTTTTCGCACTTGCGTTAGTGTTGAAAAACCACTTTTCGCACTTGTGTTGGTGCAGGAAACCACTTTTGCACTTGTATTAGTGTGGAAAAAACACTTTTCACACTTGTGTTAGTGTTGAAAAACCACTTTTCGCACTTGTGTTGGTGCAGGAAACCACTTTTGCACTTGTATTAGTGTGGAAAAAACACTTTTCGCACTTGTGTTAGTGTTGAAAAACCACTTTTCGCACTTGTGTTGGTGCAGGAAACCACTTTTGCACTTGTATTCGTGTGGAAAAAACACTTTTTGCACTTGTGATAGTGTTGAAAAACCACTTTTCGCACTTGTGTTAGTGTTGAAAAACCACTCTTCGCACTTGTGTTGGTGCAGGAAACCACTTTTACACTTGTATTAGTGTGGAAAAACCACTTTTCGCACTTGTGTTAGTGTTGAAAAACCACTTTTCGCACTTGTGTTGGTGCAGGAAACCACTTTTGCTCTTGTATTAGTCTGGAAAAACCACTTTTTGCACTTGTGATAGTGTTGAAAAACCACTTTTCGCACTTGTGTTAGTGTTGAAAAACCACTTTTCACACTTGTGTTAGTGTTGAAAAACCACTTTTCGCACTTGTGTTGGTGCAGGAAACCACTTTTGCACTTGTATTAGTGTGGAAAAAACACTTTTTGCACTTGTGTTAGTGTTGAAAAACCACTTTTCGCACTTGTGTTAGTGTTGAAAAACCACTTTTCACACTTGTGTTGGTGCAGGAAACCACTTTTGCACTTGTATTAGTGTGGAAAAACCACTTTTCGCACTTGCGTTAGTGTTGAAAAACCACTTTTCGCACTTGTGTTAGTGTTGAAAAACCACTTTTCGCACTTGTGTTAGTGTTGAAAAACCACTTTTCGCACTTATGTTGGTGCAGGAAACCACTTTTGCACTTGTATTAGTGTGGAAAAAACACTTTTTGCTCTTGTGATAGTGTTGAAAAACCACTTTTCGCACTTGTGTTAGTGTTGAAAAACCACTTTTCGCACTTGTGTTAGTGTTGAAAAACCACTTTTCGCACTTGTGTTGGTGCAGGAAACCACTTTTGCACTTGTATTAGTGTGGAAAAAACACTTTTTGCACTTGTGTTAGTGTTGAAAAACCACTTTTCGCACTTGTGTTAGTGTTGAAAAACCACTTTTCGCACTTGTGTTGGTGCAGGAAACCACTTTTGCACTTGTATTAGTGTGGAAAAACCACTTTTCGCACTTGTGTTAGTGTTGAAAAACCACTTTTCGCACTTGTGTTAGTGTTGAAAAACCACTTTTCACACTTGTGTTAGTGTTGAAAAACCACTTTTCGCACTTGTGTTGGTGCAGGAAACCACTTTTGCACTTGTATTAGTGTGGAAAAAACACTTTTCGCATTTGTATTAGTGTGGAAAAAACACTTTTCGCACTTGTGTGTGTTGAAAAACCACTTTTCGCACTTGTGTTAGTGTTGAAAAACCACTTTTCGCACTTGTGTTGGTGCAGGAAACCACTTTTGCACTTGTATTAGTGTGGAAAAAACACTTTTTGCACTTGTGATAGTGTTGAAAAACCACTTTTCGCACTTGTGTTAGTGTTGAAAAACCACTTTTCGCACTTGTGTTAGTGCAGGAAACCACTTTTGCACTTGTATTAGTGTGGAAAAACCACTTTTCGCACTTGTATTAGTGTTGAAAAACCACTTTTCGCACTTGTGTTAGTGTTGAAAAAACACTTTTCGCACTTATGTTGGTGCAGCAAACCACTTTTGCACTTGTATGAGTGTGGAAAAAACACTTTTCGCACTTGTGTTAGTGTTGAAAAAACACTTTCGCACTTGTGTTAGTGTTGAAAAACCACTTTTCGCACTTGTGTTAGTGTTGAAAAACCACTTTTCGCACTTGTGTTAGTGTTGAAAACCACTTTTCGCACTTGTGTTGGTGCAGGTAACCACTTTTGCATTTGTATTAGTGTGAAAAAAACACTTTTTGCACTTGTGTTAGTGTTGAAAAACCACTTTTCGCACTTGTATTAGTGTGGAAAAAACACTTTTCGCACTTGTGTTGGTGCAGGAAACCACTTTTGCACTTGTATTAGTGTGGAAAAAACACTTTTTGCACTTGTGATAGTGTTGAAAAACCACTTTTCGCACTTGTGTTAGTGTTGAAAAACCACTTTTCGCACTTGTGTTGGTGCAGGAAACCACTTTTGCACTTGCATTAGTGTGGAAAAAACACTTTTCGCACTTGTGTTAGTGTTGAAAAACCACTTTTCGCACTTGTGTTCGTGCAGGAAACCACTTTTGCACTTGTATTAGTGTGGAAAAACACTTTTTGCACTTGTGATAGTGTTGAAAAACAACTTTTCGCACTTTTGTTAGTGTTGAAAAACCACTTTTCGCACTTGTGTTGGTGCAGGAAACCACTTTTGCACTTGTAATAGTGTTGCAAAACCACTTTTCGCACTTGTGTTAGTGTTGAAAAACCACTTTTCGCACTTGTATTGGACGTTGGTGCAGGAAACCACTTTTCGCACTTGTGTTAGTGTTGAAAAACCACTTTTTGCACTTGTAATAGTGTTGAAAAAACACTTTTCGCACTTGTGTTGGTGCAGGAAACCACTTTTGCACTTGTATGAGTGTGGAAAAAACACTTTTCGCACTTGTGTTAGTGTTGAAAAAACACTTTCGCACTTGTGTTAGTGTAGAAAAAACACTTTTCGCACTTGTGTTGGTGCAGGAAACCACTTTTGCACTTGTATTCGTGTGGGAAAACCACTTTTTGCACTTGTGATAGTGTTGAAAAACCACTTTTCGCACTTATGTTGGTGCAGGAAACCACTTTTGCACTTGTATGAGTGTGGAAAAAACACTTTTTGCACTTGTGATAGTGTTGAAAAACCACTTTTCGCACTTGTGTTGGTGCAGGAAACCACTTTTGCACTTGTATTAGTGTGGAAAAAACACTTTTCGCACTTGTATTAGTGTTGAAAAACCACTTTTCGCACTTGTGTTAGTGTTGAAAAACCACTTTTCGCACTTGTGTTGGTGCAGGAAACCACTTTTGCACTTGTATTAGTGTGGAAAAAACACTTTTCGCACTTGTGTTAGTGTTGAAAAACCACTTTTCGCACTTGTGTTGGTGCAGCAAACCACTTTTGCACTTGTATTCGTGTGGGAAAAACACTTTTTGCACTTGTGATAGTGTTGAAAAACCACTTTTCGCACTTGTGTTAGTGTTGAAAAACCACTTTTCGCACTTGTGTTGGTGCAGGAAACCACTTTTGCACTTGTATTAGTGTGGAAAAACCACTTTTCGCACTTGTGTTAGTGTTGAAAAACCACTTTTCGCACTTGTGTTGGTGCAGGAAACCACTTTTGCCCTTGTATTAGTCTGGAAAAACCACTTTTTGCACTTGTGATAGTGTTGAAATACCACTTTTCGCACTTGTGTTAGTGTTGAAAAACCACTTTTCGCACTTGTGTTAGTGTTGAAAAACCACTTTTCGCACTTGTGTTGGTGCAGGAAACCACTTTTGCACTTGTATTAGTGTGGAAAAAACACTTTTTGCACTTGTGTTAGTGTTGAAAAACCACTTTTCGCACTTGTGTTAGTGTTGAAAAACCACTTTTCGCACGTGTGTTGGTGCAGGAAACCACTTTTGCACTTGTATTAGTGTGGAAAAACCACTTTTCGCACTTGCGTTAGTGTTGAAAAACCACTTTTCGCACTTGTGTTAGTGTTGAAAAACCACTTTTCGCACTTGTGTTGGTGCAGGAAACCACTTTTGCACTTGTATTAGTGTGGAAAAAATACTTTTTGCTCTTGTGATAGTGTTGAAAAACCACTTTTCGCACTTGTGTTAGTGTTGAAAAACCACTTTTCGCACTTGTGTTAGTGTTGAAAAACCACTTTTCGCACTTGTGTTGGTGCAGGAAACCACTTTTGCACTTGTATTAGTGTGGAAAAAACACTTTTTGCACTTGTGTTAGTGTTGAAAAACCACTTTTCGCACTTGTGTTAGTGTTGAAAAACCACTTTTCGCACTTGTGCTGGTGCAGGAAACCACTTTTGCACTTGTATTAGTGTGGAAAAACCACTTTTCGCACTTGTGTTAGTGTTGAAAAACCACTTTTCGCACTTGTGTTAGTGTTGAAAAACCACTTTTCACACTTGTGTTAGTGTTGAAAAACCACTTTTCGCACTTGTGTTGGTGCAGGAAACCACTTTTGCACTTGTATTAGTGTGGAAAAAACACTTTTCGCATTTGTATTAGTGTGGAAAAAACACTTTTCGCACTTGTGTGTGTTGAAAAACCACTTTTCGCACTTGTGTTAGTGTTGAAAAACCACTTTTCGCACTTGTGTTGGTGCAGGAAACCACTTTTGCACTTGTATTAGTGTGGAAAAAACACTTTTTGCACTTGTGATAGTGTTGAAAAACCACTTTTTGCACTTGTGTTAGTGTTGAAAAACCACTTTTTGCACTTGTGTTGGTGCAGGAAACCACTTTTGCACTTGTATTAGTGTGGAAAAACCACTTTTCGCACTTGTATTAGTGTTGAAAAACCACTTTTCGCACTTGTGTTAGTGTTGAAAAAACCCTTTTCGCACTTATGTTTGTGCAGGAAACCACTTTTGCACTTGTATGAGTGTGGAAAAAACACTTTTCGCACTTGTGTTAGTGTTGAAAAAACACTTTCGCACTTGTGTTAGTGTTGAAAAACCACTTTTCGCACTTGTGTTAGTGTTGAAAAACCACTTTTCGCACTTGTGTTAGTGTTGAAAACCACTTTTCGCACTTGTGTTGGTGCAGGTAACCACTTTTGCATTTGTATTAGTGTGAAAAAAACACTTTTCACACTTGTGTTAGTGTTGAAAAACCACTTTTCGCACTTGTATTAGTGTGGAAAAAACACTTTTCGCACTTGTGTTGGTGCAGGAAACCACTTTTGCACTTGTATTAGTGTGGAAAAAACACTTTTTGCACTTGTGATAGTGTTGAAAAACCACTTTTCGCACTTGTGTTAGTGTTGAAAAACCACTTTTCGCACTTGTGTTGGTGCAGGAAACCACTTTTGCACTTGCATTAGTGTGGAAAAAACACTTTTCGCACTTGTGTTAGTGTTGAAAAACCACTTTTCGCACTTGTGTTCGTGCAGGAAACCACTTTTGCACTTGTATTAGTGTGGAAAAAACACTTTTTGCACTTGTGATAGTGTTGAAAAACCACTTTTCGCACTTTTGTTAGTGTTGAAAAACCACTTTTCGCACTTGTGTTGGTGCAGGAAACCACTTTTGCACTTGTAATAGTGTTGCAAAACCACTTTTCGCACTTGTGTTAGTGTTGAAAAACCACTTTTCGCACTTGTATTGGACGTTGGTGCAGGAAACCACTTTTCGCACTTGTGTTAGTGTTGAAAAACCACTTTTTGCACTTGTGATAGTGTTGAAAAACCACTTTTCGCACTTGTGTTGGTGCAGGAAACCACTTTTGCACTTGTATGAGTGTGGAAAAAACACTTTTCGCACTTGTGTTAGTGTTGAAAAAACACTTTCGCACTTGTGTTAGTGTGGAAAAAACACTTTTTGCACTTGTGATAGTGTTGAAAAACCACTTTTCGCACTTGTGTTGGTGCAGGAAACCACTTTTGCACTTGTATTAGTGTGGAAAAAACACTTTTCGCACTTGTGTTAGTGTTGAAAAACCACTTTTCGCACTTGTGTTGGTGCAGGAAACCACTTTTGCACTTGTATTAGTGTGGAAAAAACACTTTTCGCACTTGTGATAGTGTTGAAAAACCACTTTTCGCACTTGTGTTGGTGCAGCAAACCACTTTTGCACTTGTATTTGTGTGGAAAAAACACTTTTCGCACTTGTGTTAGTGTTGAAAAACCAGTTTTCGCACTTGTGTTAGTGTTGAAAAACCACTTTTCGCACTTGCGTTGGTGCAGGAAACCACTTTTGCACTTGTATTAGAGTGGAAAAAACACTTTTTGCACTTGTGATAGTGTTGAAAAACCACTTTTCTCACTTGTGTTAGTGTTGAAAAACCACTTTTCGCACTTGTGTTGGTGCAGGAAACCACTTTTGCACTTGTATTGGTGTGGAAAAACCACTTTTCGCACTTGTGTTAGTGTTGAAAAACCACTTTTCGCACTTGTGTTAGTGTTGAAAAACCACTTTTCGCACTTGTGTTGGTGCAGGAAACCACTTTTGCACTTGTATTAGTGTGGAAAAAAAACTTTTTGCACTTGTGATAGTGTTGAAAAACCACTTTTCGCACTTGTGTTAGTGTTGAAAAACCACTTTTCGCACTTGTGTTGGTGCAGGAAACCACTTTTGCACTTGTATTAGTGTGGAAAAACCACTTTTCGCACTTATGTTAGTGTTGAAAAACCACTTTTCGCACTTGTGTTAGTGTTGAAAAACCACTTTTCGCACTTGTGTTAGTGTTGAAAAACCACTTTTCACACTTGTGTTGGTGCAGGAAACCACTTTTGCACTTGTATTAGTGTGGAAAAAACACTTTTCGCACTTGTGTTAGTGTTGAAAAACCACTTTTCGCACTTGTGTTAGTGTTGAAAAACCACTTTTCGCACTTGTGTTGGTGCAGGAAACCACTTTTGCACTTGTATTAGTGTGGAAAAACCACTTTCGCACTTGTGTTAGTGTTGAAAAAACACTTTTCGCACTTGTGCTGGTGTTGAAAAACCACTTTTCGCACTTGTGTTGGTGCAGGAAACCACTTTTGCACTTGTATTAGTGTGGAAAAAACACTTTTCGCACTTGTGTTAGTGTTGAAAAACCACTTTTCGCACTTGTGTTAGTGTTGAAAAACCACTTTTCGCACTTGTGTTAGTGTTGAAAAACCACTTTTCGAACTTGTGTTGGTGCAGGAAACCACTTTTGCACTTGTATTCGTGTGGGAAAAACACTTTTTGCACTTGTGATAGTGTTGAAAAACCACTTTTCGCACTTGTGTTAGTGTTGAAAAACCACTTTTCGCACTTGTGTTGGTGCAGGAAACCACTTTTGCACTTGTATTAGTGTGGAAAAACCACTTTTCACACTTGTGTTAGTGTTGAAAAACCACTTTTCGCACTTGTGTTGGTGCAGGAAACCACTTTTGCACTTGTATTAGTCTGGAAAAACCACTTTTTGCACTTGTGATAGTGTTGAAAAACCACTTTTCGCACTTGTGTTAGTGTTGAAAAACCACTTTTTGCACTTGTGTTAGTGTTGAAAAACCACTTTTCACACTTGTGATAGTGTTGAAAAACCACTTTTCGCACTTGTGTTGGTGCAGGAAACCACTTTTGATCTTGTATTAGTGTGGAAAAAACACTTTTTGCACTTGAGATAGTGTTGAAAAACCACTTTTCGCACGTGTGTTAGTGTTGAAAAACCACTTTTCGCACTTGTGTTGGTGCAGGAAACCACTTTTGCACTTGTATTAGTGTGGAAAAAACACTTTTTGCACTTGTGATAGTGTTGAAAAACCACTTTTCGCACTTGTGTTAGTGTTGAAAAACCACTTTTCGCACTTGCGTTAGTGTTGAAAAACCACTTTTCGCACTTGTGTTGGTGCAGGAAACCAGTTTTGCACTTGTATTAGTGTGGAAAAAACACTTTTCGCACTTGTGTTAGTGTTGAAAAACCACTTTTCGCACTTGTGTTGGTGCAGGAAACCACTTTTGCACTTGTATTCGTGTGGAAAAAACACTTTTTGCACTTGTGATAGTGTTGAAAAACCACTTTTCGCACTTGTGTTAGTGTTGAAAAACCACTCTTCGCACTTGTGTTGGTGCAGGAAACCACTTTTACACTTGTATTAGTGTGGAAAAACCACTTTTCGCACTTGTGTTAGTGTTGAAAAACCACTTTTCGCACTTGTGTTGGTGCAGGAAACCACTTTTGCTCTTGTATTAGTCTGGAAAAACCACTTTTTGCACTTGTGATAGTGTTGAAAAACCACTTTTCGCACTTGTGTTAGTGTTGAAAAACCACTTTTCACACTTGTGTTAGTGTTGAAAAACCACTTTTCGCACTTGTGTTGGTGCAGGAAACCACTTTTGCACTTGTATTAGTGTGGAAAAAACACTTTTTGCACTTGTGTTAGTGTTGAAAAACCACTTTTCGCACTTGTGTTAGTGTTGAAAAACCACTTTTCACACTTGTGTTGGTGCAGGAAACCACTTTTGCACTTGTATTAGTGTGGAAAAACCACTTTTCGCACTTGCGTTAGTGTTGAAAAACCACTTTTCGCACTTGTGTTAGTGTTGAAAAACCACTTTTCGCACTTGTGTTAGTGTTGAAAAACCACTTTTCGCACTTATGTTGGTGCAGGAAACCACTTTTGCACTTGTATTAGTGTGGAAAAAACACTTTTTGCTCTTGTGATAGTGTTGAAAAACCACTTTTCGCACTTGTGTTAGTGTTGAAAAACCACTTTTCGCACTTGTGTTAGTGTTGAAAAACCACTTTTCGCACTTGTGTTGGTGCAGGAAACCACTTTTGCACTTGTATTAGTGTGGAAAAAACACTTTTTGCACTTGTGTTAGTGTTGAAAAACCACTTTTCGCACTTGTGTTAGTGTTGAAAAACCACTTTTCGCACTTGTGTTGGTGCAGGAAACCACTTTTGCACTTGTATTAGTGTGGAAAAACCACTTTTCGCACTTGTGTTAGTGTTGAAAAACCACTTTTCGCACTTGTGTTAGTGTTGAAAAACCACTTTTCACACTTGTGTTAGTGTTGAAAAACCACTTTTCGCACTTGTGTTGGTGCAGGAAACCACTTTTGCACTTGTATTAGTGTGGAAAAAACACTTTTCGCATTTGTATTAGTGTGGAAAAAACACTTTTCGCACTTGTGTGTGTTGAAAAACCACTTTTCGCACTTGTGTTAGTGTTGAAAAACCACTTTTCGCACTTGTGTTGGTGCAGGAAACCACTTTTGCACTTGTATTAGTGTGGAAAAAACACTTTTTGCACTTGTGATAGTGTTGAAAAACCACTTTTCGCACTTGTGTTAGTGTTGAAAAACCACTTTTCGCACTTGTGTTAGTGCAGGAAACCACTTTTGCACTTGTATTAGTGTGGAAAAACCACTTTTCGCACTTGTATTAGTGTTGAAAAACCACTTTTCGCACTTGTGTTAGTGTTGAAAAAACACTTTTCGCACTTATGTTGGTGCAGGAAACCACTTTTGCACTTGTATGAGTGTGGAAAAAACACTTTTCGCACTTGTGTTAGTGTTGAAAAAACACTTTCGCACTTGTGTTAGTGTTGAAAAACCACTTTTCGCACTTGTGTTAGTGTTGAAAAACCACTTTTCGCACTTGTGTTAGTGTTGAAAACCACTTTTCGCACTTGTGTTGGTGCAGGTAACCACTTTTGCATTTGTATTAGTGTGAAAAAAACACTTTTTGCACTTGTGTTAGTGTTGAAAAACCACTTTTCGCACTTGTATTAGTGTGGAAAAAACACTTTTCGCACTTGTGTTGGTGCAGGAAACCACTTTTGCACTTGTATTAGTGTGGAAAAAACACTTTTTGCACTTGTGATAGTGTTGAAAAACCACTTTTCGCACTTGTGTTAGTGTTGAAAAACCACTTTTCGCACTTGTGTTGGTGCAGGAAACCACTTTTGCACTTGCATTAGTGTGGAAAAAACACTTTTCGCACTTGTGTTAGTGTTGAAAAACCACTTTTCGCACTTGTGTTCGTGCAGGAAACCACTTTTGCACTTGTATTAGTGTGGAAAAACACTTTTTGCACTTGTGATAGTGTTGAAAAACAACTTTTCGCACTTTTGTTAGTGTTGAAAAACCACTTTTCGCACTTGTGTTGGTGCAGGAAACCACTTTTGCACTTGTAATAGTGTTGCAAAACCACTTTTCGCACTTGTGTTAGTGTTGAAAAACCACTTTTCGCACTTGTATTGGACGTTGGTGCAGGAAACCACTTTTCGCACTTGTGTTAGTGTTGAAAAACCACTTTTTGCACTTGTAATAGTGTTGAAAAAACACTTTTCGCACTTGTGTTGGTGCAGGAAACCACTTTTGCACTTGTATGAGTGTGGAAAAAACACTTTTCGCACTTGTGTTAGTGTTGAAAAAACACTTTCGCACTTGTGTTAGTGTAGAAAAAACACTTTTCGCACTTGTGTTGGTGCAGGAAACCACTTTTGCACTTGTATTCGTGTGGGAAAACCACTTTTTGCACTTGTGATAGTGTTGAAAAACCACTTTTCGCACTTATGTTGGTGCAGGAAACCACTTTTGCACTTGTATGAGTGTGGAAAAAACACTTTTTGCACTTGTGATAGTGTTGAAAAACCACTTTTCGCACTTGTGTTGGTGCAGGAAACCACTTTTGCACTTGTATTAGTGTGGAAAAAACACTTTTCGCACTTGTATTAGTGTTGAAAAACCACTTTTCGCACTTGTGTTAGTGTTGAAAAACCACTTTTCGCACTTGTGTTGGTGCAGGAAACCACTTTTGCACTTGTATTAGTGTGGAAAAAACACTTTTCGCACTTGTGTTAGTGTTGAAAAACCACTTTTCGCACTTGTGTTGGTGCAGCAAACCACTTTTGCACTTGTATTTGTGTGGAAAAAACACTTTTCGCACTTGTGTTAGTGTTGAAAAACCAGTTTTCGCACTTGTGTTAGTGTTGAAAAACCACTTTTCGCACTTGCGTTGGTGCAGGAAACCACTTTTGCACTTGTATTAGAGTGGAAAAAACACTTTTTGCACGTGTGATAGTGTTGAAAAACCACTTTTCTCACTTGTGTTAGTGTTGAAAAACCACTTTTCGCACTTGTGTTGGTGCAGGAAACCACTTTTGCACTTATATTGGTGTGGAAAAACCACTTTTCGCACTTGTGTTAGTGTTGAAAAACCACTTTTCGCACTTGTGTTAGTGTTGAAAAACCACTTTTCGCACTTGTGTTGGTGCAGGAAACCACTTTTGCACTTGTATTAGTGTGGAAAAAACACTTTTTGCACTTGTGATAGTGTTGAAAAACCACTTTTCGCACTTGTGTTAGTGTTGAAAAACCACTTTTCGCACTTGTGTTGGTGCAGGAAACCACTTTTGCACTTGTATTAGTGTGGAAAAACCACTTTTCGCACTTATGTTAGTGTTGAAAAACCACTTTTCACACTTGTGTTAGTGTTGAAAAACCACTTTTCGCACTTGTGTTAGTGTTGAAAAACCACTTTTCACACTTGTGTTGGTGCAGGAAACCACTTTTGCACTTGTATTAGTGTGGAAAAAACACTTTTCGCACTTGTGTTAGTGTTGAAAAACCACTTTTCGCACTTGTGTTAGTGTTGAAAAACCACTTTTCGCACTTGTGTTGGTGCAGGAAACCACTTTTGCACTTGTATTAGTGTGGAAAAACCACTTTCGCACTTGTGTTAGTGTTGAAAAAACACTTTTCGCACTTGTGCTGGTGTTGAAAAACCACTTTTCGCACTTGTGTTGGTGCAGGAAACCACTTTTGCACTTGTATTAGTGTGGAAAAAACACTTTTTGCACTTGTGTTAGTGTTGAAAAACCACTTTTCGCACTTGTGTTAGTGTTGAAAAACCACTTTTCGCACTTGTGTTAGTGTTGAAAAACGACTTTTCGAACTTGTGTTGGTGCAGGAAACCACTTTTGCACTTGTATTCGTGTGGGAAAAACACTTTTTGCACTTGTGATAGTGTTGAAAAACCACTTTTCGCACTTGTGTTAGTGTTGAAAAACCACTTTTCGCACTTGTGTTGGTGCAGGAAACCACTTTTGCACTTGTATTAGTGTGGAAAAACCACTTTTCGCACTTGTGTTAGTGTTGAAAAACCACTTTTCGCACTTGTGTTGGTGCAGGAAACCACTTTTGCCCTTGTATTAGTCTGGAAAAACCACTTTTTGCACTTGTGATAGTGTTGAAATACCACTTTTCGCACTTGTGTTAGTGTTGAAAAACCACTTTTCGCACTTGTGTTAGTGTTGAAAAACCACTTTTCGCACTTGTGTTGGTGCAGGAAACCACTTTTGCACTTGTATTAGTGTGGAAAAAACACTTTTTGCACTTGTGTTAGTGTTGAAAAACCACTTTTCGCACTTGTGTTAGTGTTGAAAAACCACTTTTCGCACGTGTGTTGGTGCAGGAAACCACTTTTGCACTTGTATTAGTGTGGAAAAACCACTTTTCGCACTTGCGTTAGTGTTGAAAAACCACTTTTCGCACTTGTGTTAGTGTTGAAAAACCACTTTTCGCACTTGTGTTGGTGCAGGAAACCACTTTTGCACTTGTATTAGTGTGGAAAAAATACTTTTTGCTCTTGTGATAGTGTTGAAAAACCACTTTTCGCACTTGTGTTAGTGTTGAAAAACCACTTTTCGCACTTGTGTTAGTGTTGAAAAACCACTTTTCGCACTTGTGTTGGTGCAGGAAACCACTTTTGCACTTGTATTAGTGTGGAAAAAACACTTTTTGCACTTGTGTTAGTGTTGAAAAACCACTTTTCGCACTTGTGTTAGTGTTGAAAAACCACTTTTCGCACTTGTGCTGGTGCAGGAAACCACTTTTGCACTTGTATTAGTGTGGAAAAACCACTTTTCGCACTTGTGTTAGTGTTGAAAAACCACTTTTCGCACTTGTGTTAGTGTTGAAAAACCACTTTTCACACTTGTGTTAGTGTTGAAAAACCACTTTTCGCACTTGTGTTGGTGCAGGAAACCACTTTTGCACTTGTATTAGTGTGGAAAAAACACTTTTCGCATTTGTATTAGTGTGGAAAAAACACTTTTCGCACTTGTGTGTGTTGAAAAACCACTTTTCGCACTTGTGTTAGTGTTGAAAAAACACTTTTCGCACTTGTGTTGGTGCAGGAAACCACTTTTGCACTTGTATTAGTGTGGAAAAAACACTTTTTGCACTTGTGATAGTGTTGAAAAACCACTTTTTGCACTTGTGTTAGTGTTGAAAAACCACTTTTTGCACCTGTGTTGGTGCAGGAAACCACTTTTGCACTTGTATTAGTGTGGAAAAACCACTTTTCGCACTTGTATTAGTGTTGAAAAACCACTTTTCGCACTTGTGTTAGTGTTGAAAAAACCCTTTTCGCACTTATGTTTGTGCAGGAAACCACTTTTGCACTTGTATGAGTGTGGAAAAAACACTTTTCGCACTTGTGTTAGTGTTGAAAAAACACTTTCGCACTTGTGTTAGTGTTGAAAAACCACTTTTCGCACTTGTGTTAGTGTTGAAAAACCACTTTTCGCACTTGTGTTAGTGTTGAAAACCACTTTTCGCACTTGTGTTGGTGCAGGTAACCACTTTTGCATTTGTATTAGTGTGAAAAAAACACTTTTCACACTTGTGTTAGTGTTGAAAAACCACTTTTCGCACTTGTATTAGTGTGGAAAAAACACTTTTCGCACTTGTGTTGGTGCAGGAAACCACTTTTGCACTTGTATTAGTGTGGAAAAAACACTTTTTGCACTTGTGATAGTGTTGAAAAACCACTTTTCGCACTTGTGTTAGTGTTGAAAAACCACTTTTCGCACTTGTGTTGGTGCAGGAAACCACTTTTGCACTTGCATTAGTGTGGAAAAAACACTTTTCGCACTTGTGTTAGTGTTGAAAAACCACTTTTCGCACTTGTGTTCGTGCAGGAAACCACTTTTGCACTTGTATTAGTGTGGAAAAAACACTTTTTGCACTTGTGATAGTGTTGAAAAACCACTTTTCGCACTTTTGTTAGTGTTGAAAAACCACTTTTCGCACTTGTGTTGGTGCAGGAAACCACTTTTGCACTTGTAATAGTGTTGCAAAACCACTTTTCGCACTTGTGTTAGTGTTGAAAAACCACTTTTCGCACTTGTATTGGACGTTGGTGCAGGAAACCACTTTTCGCACTTGTGTTAGTGTTGAAAAACCACTTTTTGCACTTGTGATAGTGTTGAAAAACCACTTTTCGCACTTGTGTTGGTGCAGGAAACCACTTTTGCACTTGTATGAGTGTGGAAAAAACACTTTTCGCACTTGTGTTAGTGTTGAAAAAACACTTTCGCACTTGTGTTAGTGTGGAAAAAACACTTTTTGCACTTGTGATAGTGTTGAAAAACCACTTTTCGCACTTGTGTTGGTGCAGGAAACCACTTTTGCACTTGTATTAGTGTGGAAAAAACACTTTTCGCACTTGTGTTAGTGTTGAAAAACCACTTTTCGCACTTGTGTTGGTGCAGGAAACCACTTTTGCACTTGTATTAGTGTGGAAAAAACACTTTTCGCACTTGTGATAGTGTTGAAAAACCACTTTTCGCACTTGTGTTGGTGCAGCAAACCACTTTTGCACTTGTATTTGTGTGGAAAAAACACTTTTCGCACTTGTGTTAGTGTTGAAAAACCAGTTTTCGCACTTGTGTTAGTGTTGAAAAACCACTTTTCGCACTTGCGTTGGTGCAGGAAACCACTTTTGCACTTGTATTAGAGTGGAAAAAACACTTTTTGCACTTGTGATAGTGTTGAAAAACCACTTTTCTCACTTGTGTTAGTGTTGAAAAACCACTTTTCGCACTTGTGTTGGTGCAGGAAACCACTTTTGCACTTGTATTGGTGTGGAAAAACCACTTTTCGCACTTGTGTTAGTGTTGAAAAACCACTTTTCGCACTTGTGTTAGTGTTGAAAAACCACTTTTCGCACTTGTGTTGGTGCAGGAAACCACTTTTGCACTTGTATTAGTGTGGAAAAAAAACTTTTTGCACTTGTGATAGTGTTGAAAAACCACTTTTCGCACTTGTGTTAGTGTTGAAAAACCACTTTTCGCACTTGTGTTAGTGTTGAAAAACCACTTTTCACACTTGTGTTGGTGCAGGAAACCACTTTTGCACTTGTATTAGTGTGGAAAAAACACTTTTCGCACTTGTGTTAGTGTTGAAAAACCACTTTTCGCACTTGTGTTAGTGTTGAAAAACCACTTTTCGCACTTGTGTTGGTGCAGGAAACCACTTTTGCACTTGTATTAGTGTGGAAAAACCACTTTCGCACTTGTGTTAGTGTTGAAAAAACACTTTTCGCACTTGTGCTGGTGTTGAAAAACCACTTTTCGCACTTGTGTTGGTGCAGGAAACCACTTTTGCACTTGTATTAGTGTGGAAAAAACACTTTTCGCACTTGTGTTAGTGTTGAAAAACCACTTTTCGCACTTGTGTTAGTGTTGAAAAACCACTTTTCGCACTTGTGTTAGTGTTGAAAAACCACTTTTCGAACTTGTGTTGGTGCAGGAAACCACTTTTGCACTTGTATTCGTGTGGGAAAAACACTTTTTGCACTTGTGATAGTGTTGAAAAACCACTTTTCGCACTTGTGTTAGTGTTGAAAAACCACTTTTCGCACTTGTGTTGGTGCAGGAAACCACTTTTGCACTTGTATTAGTGTGGAAAAACCACTTTTCACACTTGTGTTAGTGTTGAAAAACCACTTTTCGCACTTGTGTTGGTGCAGGAAACCACTTTTGCACTTGTATTAGTCTGGAAAAACCACTTTTTGCACTTGTGATAGTGTTGAAAAACCACTTTTCGCACTTGTGTTAGTGTTGAAAAACCACTTTTTGCACTTGTGTTAGTGTTGAAAAACCACTTTTCACACTTGTGATAGTGTTGAAAAACCACTTTTCGCACTTGTGTTGGTGCAGGAAACCACTTTTGATCTTGTATTAGTGTGGAAAAAACACTTTTTGCACTTGAGATAGTGTTGAAAAACCACTTTTCGCACGTGTGTTAGTGTTGAAAAACCACTTTTCGCACTTGTGTTGGTGCAGGAAACCACTTTTGCACTTGTATTAGTGTGGAAAAAACACTTTTTGCACTTGTGATAGTGTTGAAAAACCACTTTTCGCACTTGTGTTAGTGTTGAAAAACCACTTTTCGCACTTGCGTTAGTGTTGAAAAACCACTTTTCGCACTTGTGTTGGTGCAGGAAACCACTTTTGCACTTGTATTAGTGTGGAAAAAACACTTTTCACACTTGTGTTAGTGTTGAAAAACCACTTTTCGCACTTGTGTTGGTGCAGGAAACCACTTTTGCACTTGTATTAGTGTGGAAAAAACACTTTTCGCACTTGTGTTAGTGTTGAAAAACCACTTTTCGCACTTGTGTTGGTGCAGGAAACCACTTTTGCACTTGTATTCGTGTGGAAAAAACACTTTTTGCACTTGTGATAGTGTTGAAAAACCACTTTTCGCACTTGTGTTAGTGTTGAAAAACCACTCTTCGCACTTGTGTTGGTGCAGGAAACCACTTTTACACTTGTATTAGTGTGGAAAAACCACTTTTCGCACTTGTGTTAGTGTTGAAAAACCACTTTTCGCACTTGTGTTGGTGCAGGAAACCACTTTTGCTCTTGTATTAGTCTGGAAAAACCACTTTTTGCACTTGTGATAGTGTTGAAAAACCACTTTTCGCACTTGTGTTAGTGTTGAAAAACCACTTTTCACACTTGTGTTAGTGTTGAAAAACCACTTTTCGCACTTGTGTTGGTGCAGGAAACCACTTTTGCACTTGTATTAGTGTGGAAAAAACACTTTTTGCACTTGTGTTAGTGTTGAAAAACCACTTTTCGCACTTGTGTTAGTGTTGAAAAACCACTTTTCACACTTGTGTTGGTGCAGGAAACCACTTTTGCACTTGTATTAGTGTGGAAAAACCACTTTTCGCACTTGCGTTAGTGTTGAAAAACCACTTTTCGCACTTGTGTTAGTGTTGAAAAACCACTTTTCGCACTTGTGTTAGTGTTGAAAAACCACTTTTCGCACTTATGTTGGTGCAGGAAACCACTTTTGCACTTGTATTAGTGTGGAAAAAACACTTTTTGCTCTTGTGATAGTGTTGAAAAACCACTTTTCGCACTTGTGTTAGTGTTGAAAAACCACTTTTCGCACTTGTGTTAGTGTTGAAAAACCACTTTTCGCACTTGTGTTGGTGCAGGAAACCACTTTTGCACTTGTATTAGTGTGGAAAAAACACTTTTTGCACTTGTGTTAGTGTTGAAAAACCACTTTTCGCACTTGTGTTAGTGTTGAAAAACCACTTTTCGCACTTGTGTTGGTGCAGGAAACCACTTTTGCACTTGTATTAGTGTGGAAAAACCACTTTTCGCACTTGTGTTAGTGTTGAAAAACCACTTTTCGCACTTGTGTTAGTGTTGAAAAACCACTTTTCACACTTGTGTTAGTGTTGAAAAACCACTTTTCGCACTTGTGTTGGTGCAGGAAACCACTTTTGCACTTGTATTAGTGTGGAAAAAACACTTTTCGCATTTGTATTAGTGTGGAAAAAACACTTTTCGCACTTGTGTGTGTTGAAAAACCACTTTTCGCACTTGTGTTAGTGTTGAAAAACCACTTTTCGCACTTGTGTTGGTGCAGGAAACCACTTTTGCACTTGTATTAGTGTGGAAAAAACACTTTTTGCACTTGTGATAGTGTTGAAAAACCACTTTTCGCACTTGTGTTAGTGTTGAAAAACCACTTTTCGCACTTGTGTTAGTGCAGGAAACCACTTTTGCACTTGTATTAGTGTGGAAAAACCACTTTTCGCACTTGTATTAGTGTTGAAAAACCACTTTTCGCACTTGTGTTAGTGTTGAAAAAACACTTTTCGCACTTATGTTGGTGCAGCAAACCACTTTTGCACTTGTATGAGTGTGGAAAAAACACTTTTCGCACTTGTGTTAGTGTTGAAAAAACACTTTCGCACTTGTGTTAGTGTTGAAAAACCACTTTTCGCACTTGTGTTAGTGTTGAAAAACCACTTTTCGCACTTGTGTTAGTGTTGAAAACCACTTTTCGCACTTGTGTTGGTGCAGGTAACCACTTTTGCATTTGTATTAGTGTGAAAAAAACACTTTTTGCACTTGTGTTAGTGTTGAAAAACCACTTTTCGCACTTGTATTAGTGTGGAAAAAACACTTTTCGCACTTGTGTTGGTGCAGGAAACCACTTTTGCACTTGTATTAGTGTGGAAAAAACACTTTTTGCACTTGTGATAGTGTTGAAAAACCACTTTTCGCACTTGTGTTAGTGTTGAAAAACCACTTTTCGCACTTGTGTTGGTGCAGGAAACCACTTTTGCACTTGCATTAGTGTGGAAAAAACACTTTTCGCACTTGTGTTAGTGTTGAAAAACCACTTTTCGCACTTGTGTTCGTGCAGGAAACCACTTTTGCACTTGTATTAGTGTGGAAAAACACTTTTTGCACTTGTGATAGTGTTGAAAAACAACTTTTCGCACTTTTGTTAGTGTTGAAAAACCACTTTTCGCACTTGTGTTGGTGCAGGAAACCACTTTTGCACTTGTAATAGTGTTGCAAAACCACTTTTCGCACTTGTGTTAGTGTTGAAAAACCACTTTTCGCACTTGTATTGGACGTTGGTGCAGGAAACCACTTTTCGCACTTGTGTTAGTGTTGAAAAACCACTTTTTGCACTTGTAATAGTGTTGAAAAAACACTTTTCGCACTTGTGTTGGTGCAGGAAACCACTTTTGCACTTGTATGAGTGTGGAAAAAACACTTTTCGCACTTGTGTTAGTGTTGAAAAAACACTTTCGCACTTGTGTTAGTGTAGAAAAAACACTTTTCGCACTTGTGTTGGTGCAGGAAACCACTTTTGCACTTGTATTCGTGTGGGAAAACCACTTTTTGCACTTGTGATAGTGTTGAAAAACCACTTTTCGCACTTATGTTGGTGCAGGAAACCACTTTTGCACTTGTATGAGTGTGGAAAAAACACTTTTTGCACTTGTGATAGTGTTGAAAAACCACTTTTCGCACTTGTGTTGGTGCAGGAAACCACTTTTGCACTTGTATTAGTGTGGAAAAAACACTTTTCGCACTTGTATTAGTGTTGAAAAACCACTTTTCGCACTTGTGTTAGTGTTGAAAAACCACTTTTCGCACTTGTGTTGGTGCAGGAAACCACTTTTGCACTTGTATTAGTGTGGAAAAAACACTTTTCGCACTTGTGTTAGTGTTGAAAAACCACTTTTCGCACTTGTGTTGGTGCAGCAAACCACTTTTGCACTTGTATTCGTGTGGGAAAAACACTTTTTGCACTTGTGATAGTGTTGAAAAACCACTTTTCGCACTTGTGTTAGTGTTGAAAAACCACTTTTCGCACTTGTGTTGGTGCAGGAAACCACTTTTGCACTTGTATTAGTGTGGAAAAACCACTTTTCGCACTTGTGTTAGTGTTGAAAAACCACTTTTCGCACTTGTGTTGGTGCAGGAAACCACTTTTGCCCTTGTATTAGTCTGGAAAAACCACTTTTTGCACTTGTGATAGTGTTGAAATACCACTTTTCGCACTTGTGTTAGTGTTGAAAAACCACTTTTCACACTTGTGTTAGTGTTGAAAAACCACTTTTCGCACTTGTGTTGGTGCAGGAAACCACTTTTGCACTTGTATTAGTGTGGAAAAAACACTTTTTGCACTTGTGTTAGTGTTGAAAAACCACTTTTCGCACTTGTGTTAGTGTTGAAAAACCACTTTTCGCACGTGTGTTGGTGCAGGAAACCACTTTTGCACTTGTATTAGTGTGGAAAAACCACTTTTCGCACTTGCGTTAGTGTTGAAAAACCACTTTTCGCACTTGTGTTAGTGTTGAAAAACCACTTTTCGCACTTGTGTTGGTGCAGGAAACCACTTTTGCACTTGTATTAGTGTGGAAAAAATACTTTTTGCTCTTGTGATAGTGTTGAAAAACCACTTTTCGCACTTGTGTTAGTGTTGAAAAACCACTTTTCGCACTTGTGTTAGTGTTGAAAAACCACTTTTCGCACTTGTGTTGGTGCAGGAAACCACTTTTGCACTTGTATTAGTGTGGAAAAAACACTTTTTGCACTTGTGTTAGTGTTGAAAAACCACTTTTCGCACTTGTGTTAGTGTTGAAAAACCACTTTTCGCACTTGTGCTGGTGCAGGAAACCACTTTTGCACTTGTATTAGTGTGGAAAAACCACTTTTCGCACTTGTGTTAGTGTTGAAAAACCACTTTTCGCACTTGTGTTAGTGTTGAAAAACCACTTTTCACACTTGTGTTAGTGTTGAAAAACCACTTTTCGCACTTGTGTTGGTGCAGGAAACCACTTTTGCACTTGTATTAGTGTGGAAAAAACACTTTTCGCATTTGTATTAGTGTGGAAAAAACACTTTTCGCACTTGTGTGTGTTGAAAAACCACTTTTCGCACTTGTGTTAGTGTTGAAAAACCACTTTTCGCACTTGTGTTGGTGCAGGAAACCACTTTTGCACTTGTATTAGTGTGGAAAAAACACTTTTTGCACTTGTGATAGTGTTGAAAAACCACTTTTTGCACTTGTGTTAGTGTTGAAAAACCACTTTTTGCACTTGTGTTGGTGCAGGAAACCACTTTTGCACTTGTATTAGTGTGGAAAAACCACTTTTCGCACTTGTATTAGTGTTGAAAAACCACTTTTCGCACTTGTGTTAGTGTTGAAAAAACCCTTTTCGCACTTATGTTTGTGCAGGAAACCACTTTTGCACTTGTATGAGTGTGGAAAAAACACTTTTCGCACTTGTGTTAGTGTTGAAAAAACACTTTCGCACTTGTGTTAGTGTTGAAAAACCACTTTTCGCACTTGTGTTAGTGTTGAAAAACCACTTTTCGCACTTGTGTTAGTGTTGAAAACCACTTTTCGCACTTGTGTTGGTGCAGGTAACCACTTTTGCATTTGTATTAGTGTGAAAAAAACACTTTTCACACTTGTGTTAGTGTTGAAAAACCACTTTTCGCACTTGTATTAGTGTGGAAAAAACACTTTTCGCACTTGTGTTGGTGCAGGAAACCACTTTTGCACTTGTATTAGTGTGGAAAAAACACTTTTTGCACTTGTGATAGTGTTGAAAAACCACTTTTCGCACTTGTGTTAGTGTTGAAAAACCACTTTTCGCACTTGTGTTGGTGCAGGAAACCACTTTTGCACTTGCATTAGTGTGGAAAAAACACTTTTCGCACTTGTGTTAGTGTTGAAAAACCACTTTTCGCACTTGTGTTCGTGCAGGAAACCACTTTTGCACTTGTATTAGTGTGGAAAAAACACTTTTTGCACTTGTGATAGTGTTGAAAAACCACTTTTCGCACTTTTGTTAGTGTTGAAAAACCACTTTTCGCACTTGTGTTGGTGCAGGAAACCACTTTTGCACTTGTAATAGTGTTGCAAAACCACTTTTCGCACTTGTGTTAGTGTTGAAAAACCACTTTTCGCACTTGTATTGGACGTTGGTGCAGGAAACCACTTTTCGCACTTGTGTTAGTGTTGAAAAACCACTTTTTGCACTTGTGATAGTGTTGAAAAACCACTTTTCGCACTTGTGTTGGTGCAGGAAACCACTTTTGCACTTGTATGAGTGTGGAAAAAACACTTTTCGCACTTGTGTTAGTGTTGAAAAAACACTTTCGCACTTGTGTTAGTGTGGAAAAAACACTTTTTGCACTTGTGATAGTGTTGAAAAACCACTTTTCGCACTTGTGTTGGTGCAGGAAACCACTTTTGCACTTGTATTAGTGTGGAAAAAACACTTTTCGCACTTGTGTTAGTGTTGAAAAACCACTTTTCGCACTTGTGTTGGTGCAGGAAACCACTTTTGCACTTGTATTAGTGTGGAAAAAACACTTTTCGCACTTGTGATAGTGTTGAAAAACCACTTTTCGCACTTGTGTTGGTGCAGCAAACCACTTTTGCACTTGTATTTGTGTGGAAAAAACACTTTTCGCACTTGTGTTAGTGTTGAAAAACCAGTTTTCGCACTTGTGTTAGTGTTGAAAAACCACTTTTCGCACTTGCGTTGGTGCAGGAAACCACTTTTGCACTTGTATTAGAGTGGAAAAAACACTTTTTGCACTTGTGATAGTGTTGAAAAACCACTTTTCTCACTTGTGTTAGTGTTGAAAAACCACTTTTCGCACTTGTGTTGGTGCAGGAAACCACTTTTGCACTTGTATTGGTGTGGAAAAACCACTTTTCGCACTTGTGTTAGTGTTGAAAAACCACTTTTCGCACTTGTGTTAGTGTTGAAAAACCACTTTTCGCACTTGTGTTGGTGCAGGAAACCACTTTTGCACTTGTATTAGTGTGGAAAAAAAACTTTTTGCACTTGTGATAGTGTTGAAAAACCACTTTTCGCACTTGTGTTAGTGTTGAAAAACCACTTTTCGCACTTGTGTTGGTGCAGGAAACCACTTTTGCACTTGTATTAGTGTGGAAAAACCACTTTTCGCACTTATGTTAGTGTTGAAAAACCACTTTTCGCACTTGTGTTAGTGTTGAAAAACCACTTTTCGCACTTGTGTTAGTGTTGAAAAACCACTTTTCACACTTGTGTTGGTGCAGGAAACCACTTTTGCACTTGTATTAGTGTGGAAAAAACACTTTTCGCACTTGTGTTAGTGTTGAAAAACCACTTTTCGCACTTGTGTTAGTGTTGAAAAACCACTTTTCGCACTTGTGTTGGTGCAGGAAACCACTTTTGCACTTGTATTAGTGTGGAAAAACCACTTTCGCACTTGTGTTAGTGTTGAAAAAACACTTTTCGCACTTGTGCTGGTGTTGAAAAACCACTTTTCGCACTTGTGTTGGTGCAGGAAACCACTTTTGCACTTGTATTAGTGTGGAAAAAACACTTTTCGCACTTGTGTTAGTGTTGAAAAACCACTTTTCGCACTTGTGTTAGTGTTGAAAAACCACTTTTCGCACTTGTGTTAGTGTTGAAAAACCACTTTTCGAACTTGTGTTGGTGCAGGAAACCACTTTTGCACTTGTATTCGTGTGGGAAAAACACTTTTTGCACTTGTGATAGTGTTGAAAAACCACTTTTCGCACTTGTGTTAGTGTTGAAAAACCACTTTTCGCACTTGTGTTGGTGCAGGAAACCACTTTTGCACTTGTATTAGTGTGGAAAAACCACTTTTCACACTTGTGTTAGTGTTGAAAAACCACTTTTCGCACTTGTGTTGGTGCAGGAAACCACTTTTGCACTTGTATTAGTCTGGAAAAACCACTTTTTGCACTTGTGATAGTGTTGAAAAACCACTTTTCGCACTTGTGTTAGTGTTGAAAAACCACTTTTTGCACTTGTGTTAGTGTTGAAAAACCACTTTTCACACTTGTGATAGTGTTGAAAAACCACTTTTCGCACTTGTGTTGGTGCAGGAAACCACTTTTGATCTTGTATTAGTGTGGAAAAAACACTTTTTGCACTTGAGATAGTGTTGAAAAACCACTTTTCGCACGTGTGTTAGTGTTGAAAAACCACTTTTCGCACTTGTGTTGGTGCAGGAAACCACTTTTGCACTTGTATTAGTGTGGAAAAAACACTTTTTGCACTTGTGATAGTGTTGAAAAACCACTTTTCGCACTTGTGTTAGTGTTGAAAAACCACTTTTCGCACTTGCGTTAGTGTTGAAAAACCACTTTTCGCACTTGTGTTGGTGCAGGAAACCAGTTTTGCACTTGTATTAGTGTGGAAAAAACACTTTTCGCACTTGTGTTAGTGTTGAAAAACCACTTTTCGCACTTGTGTTGGTGCAGGAAACCACTTTTGCACTTGTATTCGTGTGGAAAAAACACTTTTTGCACTTGTGATAGTGTTGAAAAACCACTTTTCGCACTTGTGTTAGTGTTGAAAAACCACTCTTCGCACTTGTGTTGGTGCAGGAAACCACTTTTACACTTGTATTAGTGTGGAAAAACCACTTTTCGCACTTGTGTTAGTGTTGAAAAACCACTTTTCGCACTTGTGTTGGTGCAGGAAACCACTTTTGCTCTTGTATTAGTCTGGAAAAACCACTTTTTGCACTTGTGATAGTGTTGAAAAACCACTTTTCGCACTTGTGTTAGTGTTGAAAAACCACTTTTCACACTTGTGTTAGTGTTGAAAAACCACTTTTCGCACTTGTGTTGGTGCAGGAAACCACTTTTGCACTTGTATTAGTGTGGAAAAAACACTTTTTGCACTTGTGTTAGTGTTGAAAAACCACTTTTCGCACTTGTGTTAGTGTTGAAAAACCACTTTTCACACTTGTGTTGGTGCAGGAAACCACTTTTGCACTTGTATTAGTGTGGAAAAACCACTTTTCGCACTTGCGTTAGTGTTGAAAAACCACTTTTCGCACTTGTGTTAGTGTTGAAAAACCACTTTTCGCACTTGTGTTAGTGTTGAAAAACCACTTTTCGCACTTATGTTGGTGCAGGAAACCACTTTTGCACTTGTATTAGTGTGGAAAAAACACTTTTTGCTCTTGTGATAGTGTTGAAAAACCACTTTTCGCACTTGTGTTAGTGTTGAAAAACCACTTTTCGCACTTGTGTTAGTGTTGAAAAACCACTTTTCGCACTTGTGTTGGTGCAGGAAACCACTTTTGCACTTGTATTAGTGTGGAAAAAACACTTTTTGCACTTGTGTTAGTGTTGAAAAACCACTTTTCGCACTTGTGTTAGTGTTGAAAAACCACTTTTCGCACTTGTGTTGGTGCAGGAAACCACTTTTGCACTTGTATTAGTGTGGAAAAACCACTTTTCGCACTTGTGTTAGTGTTGAAAAACCACTTTTCGCACTTGTGTTAGTGTTGAAAAACCACTTTTCACACTTGTGTTAGTGTTGAAAAACCACTTTTCGCACTTGTGTTGGTGCAGGAAACCACTTTTGCACTTGTATTAGTGTGGAAAAAACACTTTTCGCATTTGTATTAGTGTGGAAAAAACACTTTTCGCACTTGTGTGTGTTGAAAAACCACTTTTCGCACTTGTGTTAGTGTTGAAAAACCACTTTTCGCACTTGTGTTGGTGCAGGAAACCACTTTTGCACTTGTATTAGTGTGGAAAAAACACTTTTTGCACTTGTGATAGTGTTGAAAAACCACTTTTCGCACTTGTGTTAGTGTTGAAAAACCACTTTTCGCACTTGTGTTAGTGCAGGAAACCACTTTTGCACTTGTATTAGTGTGGAAAAACCACTTTTCGCACTTGTATTAGTGTTGAAAAACCACTTTTCGCACTTGTGTTAGTGTTGAAAAAACACTTTTCGCACTTATGTTGGTGCAGGAAACCACTTTTGCACTTGTATGAGTGTGGAAAAAACACTTTTCGCACTTGTGTTAGTGTTGAAAAAACACTTTCGCACTTGTGTTAGTGTTGAAAAACCACTTTTCGCACTTGTGTTAGTGTTGAAAAACCACTTTTCGCACTTGTGTTAGTGTTGAAAACCACTTTTCGCACTTGTGTTGGTGCAGGTAACCACTTTTGCATTTGTATTAGTGTGAAAAAAACACTTTTTGCACTTGTGTTAGTGTTGAAAAACCACTTTTCGCACTTGTATTAGTGTGGAAAAAACACTTTTCGCACTTGTGTTGGTGCAGGAAACCACTTTTGCACTTGTATTAGTGTGGAAAAAACACTTTTTGCACTTGTGATAGTGTTGAAAAACCACTTTTCGCACTTGTGTTAGTGTTGAAAAACCACTTTTCGCACTTGTGTTGGTGCAGGAAACCACTTTTGCACTTGCATTAGTGTGGAAAAAACACTTTTCGCACTTGTGTTAGTGTTGAAAAACCACTTTTCGCACTTGTGTTCGTGCAGGAAACCACTTTTGCACTTGTATTAGTGTGGAAAAACACTTTTTGCACTTGTGATAGTGTTGAAAAACAACTTTTCGCACTTTTGTTAGTGTTGAAAAACCACTTTTCGCACTTGTGTTGGTGCAGGAAACCACTTTTGCACTTGTAATAGTGTTGCAAAACCACTTTTCGCACTTGTGTTAGTGTTGAAAAACCACTTTTCGCACTTGTATTGGACGTTGGTGCAGGAAACCACTTTTCGCACTTGTGTTAGTGTTGAAAAACCACTTTTTGCACTTGTAATAGTGTTGAAAAAACACTTTTCGCACTTGTGTTGGTGCAGGAAACCACTTTTGCACTTGTATGAGTGTGGAAAAAACACTTTTCGCACTTGTGTTAGTGTTGAAAAAACACTTTCGCACTTGTGTTAGTGTAGAAAAAACACTTTTCGCACTTGTGTTGGTGCAGGAAACCACTTTTGCACTTGTATTCGTGTGGGAAAACCACTTTTTGCACTTGTGATAGTGTTGAAAAACCACTTTTCGCACTTATGTTGGTGCAGGAAACCACTTTTGCACTTGTATGAGTGTGGAAAAAACACTTTTTGCACTTGTGATAGTGTTGAAAAACCACTTTTCGCACTTGTGTTGGTGCAGGAAACCACTTTTGCACTTGTATTAGTGTGGAAAAAACACTTTTCGCACTTGTATTAGTGTTGAAAAACCACTTTTCGCACTTGTGTTAGTGTTGAAAAACCACTTTTCGCACTTGTGTTGGTGCAGGAAACCACTTTTGCACTTGTATTAGTGTGGAAAAAACACTTTTCGCACTTGTGTTAGTGTTGAAAAACCACTTTTCGCACTTGTGTTGGTGCAGCAAACCACTTTTGCACTTGTATTTGTGTGGAAAAAACACTTTTCGCACTTGTGTTAGTGTTGAAAAACCAGTTTTCGCACTTGTGTTAGTGTTGAAAAACCACTTTTCGCACTTGCGTTGGTGCAGGAAACCACTTTTGCACTTGTATTAGAGTGGAAAAAACACTTTTTGCACGTGTGATAGTGTTGAAAAACCACTTTTCTCACTTGTGTTAGTGTTGAAAAACCACTTTTCGCACTTGTGTTGGTGCAGGAAACCACTTTTGCACTTGTATTGGTGTGGAAAAACCACTTTTCGCACTTGTGTTAGTGTTGAAAAACCACTTTTCGCACTTGTGTTAGTGTTGAAAAACCACTTTTCGCACTTGTGTTGGTGCAGGAAACCACTTTTGCACTTGTATTAGTGTGGAAAAAACACTTTTTGCACTTGTGATAGTGTTGAAAAACCACTTTTCGCACTTGTGTTAGTGTTGAAAAACCACTTTTCGCACTTGTGTTGGTGCAGGAAACCACTTTTGCACTTGTATTAGTGTGGAAAAACCACTTTTCGCACTTATGTTAGTGTTGAAAAACCACTTTTCGCACTTGTGTTAGTGTTGAAAAACCACTTTTCGCACTTGTGTTAGTGTTGAAAAACCACTTTTCACACTTGTGTTGGTGCAGGAAACCACTTTTGCACTTGTATTAGTGTGGAAAAAACACTTTTCGCACTTGTGTTAGTGTTGAAAAACCACTTTTCGCACTTGTGTTAGTGTTGAAAAACCACTTTTCGCACTTGTGTTGGTGCAGGAAACCACTTTTGCACTTGTATTAGTGTGGAAAAAACACTTTTCGCACTTGTGTTAGTGTTGAAAAACCACTTTTCGCACTTGTGTTGGTGCAGCAAACCACTTTTGCACTTGTATTAGTGTGGATAAAACACTTTTTGCACTTGTGATAGTGTTGAAAAACCACTTTTCGCACTTGTGTTAGTGTTGAAAAACCACTTTTCGCACTTGTGTTGGTGCAGGAAACCACTTTTGCACTTGTATTTGTGTGGAAAAACCACTTTTCGCACTTGTGTTAGTGTTGAAAAACCATTTTTTGCACTTGTGTTAGTGTTGAAAAACCACTTTCCGCACTTGTGTTGGTGCAGGAAACCACTTTTGCACTTGTATTAGTGTGGAAAAAACACTTTTTGCACTTGTGATAGTGTTGAAAAACCACTTTTCGCACTTGTGTTAGTGTTGAAAAACCACTTTTCGCACTTGTGTTAGTGTTGAAAAACCACTTTTCGCACTTGTGTTAGTGTTGAAAACCACTTTTCGCACTTGTGTTAGTGTTGAAAAACCACTTTTCGCACTTGTGTTAGTGTTGAAAAAACACTTTTCGCACTTGTGTTGGTGCAGGAAACCACTTTTGCACTTGTATTAGTGTGGAAAAAACACTTTTCGCACTTGTGTTAGTGTTGAAAAAACACTTTTCGCACTTGTGTTAGTGTTGAAAACTACTTTTCACACTTGTGTTAGTGTTGAAAAACCACTTTTCGCACTTGTGTTAGTGTTGAAAAACCACTTTTCGCACTTGTGTTGGTGCAGGAAACCACTTTTGCATTTGTATTTGTGTGGAAAAAACACTTTTCGCACTTGTGTTAGTGTTGAAAAACCACTTTTCGCACTTGTGTTAGTGTTGAAAAACCACTTTTCGCACTTGTGTTGGTGCAGGAAACCACTTTTGCACTTGTATTAGAGTGGAAAAAACACTTTTTGCACTTGTGATAGTGTTGAAAAACCACTTTTCTCACTTGTGTTAGTGTTGAAAAACCACTTTTCGCACTTGTGTTGGTGCAGGAAACCACTTTTGCACTTGTATTAGTGTGGAAAAACACTTTTGCACTTGTGATAGTGTTGAAAAACCACTTTTCGCACTTGTGTTAGTGTTGAAAAACCACTTTTTGCACTTGTGTTAGTGTTGAAAAACCACTTTTCACACTTGTGTTGGTGTTGAAAAACCACTTTTCGCACTTGTGTTGGTGCAGGAAACCACTTTTGCACTTGTAATAGTGTTGCAAAACCACTTTTCGCACTTGTGTTAGTGTTGAAAAACCACTTTTCGCACTTGTATTGGACGTTGGTGCAGGAAACCACTTTTCGCACTTGTGTTAGTGTTGAAAAACCACTTTTTGCACTTGTAATAGTGTTGAAAAAACACTTTTCGCACTTGTGTTGGTGCAGGAAACCACTTTTGCACTTGTATGAGTGTGGAAAAAACACTTTTCGCACTTGTGTTAGTGTTGAAAAAACACTTTCGCACTTGTGTTAGTGTGGAAAAAACACTTTTCGCACTTGTGTTGGTGCAGGAAACCACTTTTGCACTTGTATTCGTGTGGGAAAACCACTTTTTGCACTTGTGATAGTGTTGAAAAACCACTTTTCGCACTTATGTTGGTGCAGGAAACCACTTTTGCACTTGTATGAGTGTGGAAAAAACACTTTTTGCACTTGTGATAGTGTTGAAAAACCACTTTTCGCACTTGTGTTGGTGCAGGAAACCACTTTTGCACTTGTATTAGTGTGGAAAAAACACTTTTCGCACTTGTGTTAGTGTTGAAAAACCACTTTTCGCACTTGTGTTAGTGTTGAAAAACCACTTTTCACACTTGTGTTAGTGTTGAAACACCAGTTTTCGCACTTGTGTTAGTGTTGAAAAACCACTTTTCGCACTTGCGTTGGTGCAGGAAACCACTTTTGCACTTGTATTAGAGTGGAAAAAACACTTTTTGCACTTGTGATAGTGTTGAAAAACCACTTTTCTCACTTGTGTTAGTGTTGAAAAACCACTTTTCGCACTTGTGTTGGTGCAGGAAACCACTTTTGCACTTGTATTGGTGTGGAAAAACCACTTTTCGCACTTGTGTTAGTGTTGAAAAACCACTTTTCGCACTTGTGTTAGTGTTGAAAAACCACTTTTCGCACTTGTGTTGGTGCAGGAAACCACTTTTGCACTTGTATTAGTGTGGAAAAAACACTTTTCGCACTTGTGTTAGTGTTGAAAAACCACTTTTCGCACTTGTGTTGGTGCAGCAAACCACTTTTGCACTTGTATTAGTGTGGAAAAAACACTTTTTGCACTTGTGATAGTGTTGAAAAACCACTTTTCGCACTTGTGTTAGTGTTGAAAAACCACTTTTCGCACTTGTGTTGGTGCAGGAAACCACTTTTGCACTTGTATTTGTGTGGAAAAACCACTTTTCGCACTTGTGTTAGTGTTGAAAAACCATTTTTTGCACTTGTGTTAGTGTTGAAAAACCACTTTCCGCACTTGTGTTGGTGCAGGAAACCACTTTTGCACTTGTATTAGTGTGGAAAAAACACTTTTTGCACTTGTGATAGTGTTGAAAAACCACTTTTCGCACTTGTGTTAGTGTTGAAAAACCACTTTTCGCACTTGTGTTAGTGTTGAAAAACCACTTTTCGCACTTGTGTTAGTGTTGAAAAACCACTTTTCGCACTTGTGTTAGTGTTGAAAAACCACTTTTCGCACTTGTGTTGGTGCAGGAAACCACTTTTGCACTTGTATTCGTGTGGGAAAACCACTTTTTGCACTTGTGATAGTGTTGAAAAACCACTTTTCGCACTTATGTTGGTGCAGGAAACCACTTTTGCACTTGTATGAGTGTGGAAAAAACACTTTTTGCACTTGTGATAGTGTTGAAAAACCACTTTTCGCACTTGTGTTGGTGCAGGAAACCACTTTTGCACTTGTATTAGTGTGGAAAAAACACTTTTCGCACTTGTGTTAGTGTTGAAAAACCACTTTTCGCACTTGTGTTAGTGTTGAAAAACCACTTTTCGCACTTGTGTTGGTGCAGGAAACCACTTTTGCACTTGTATTAGTGTGGAAAAAACACTTTTCGCACTTGTGTTAGTGTTGAAAAACCACTTTTCGCACTTGTGTTGGTGCAGCAAACCACTTTTGCACTTGTATTTGTGTGGAAAAAACACTTTTCGCACTTGTGTTAGTGTTGAAAAACCAGTTTTCGCACTTGTGTTAGTGTTGAAAAACCACTTTTCGCACTTGCGTTGGTGCAGGAAACCACTTTTGCACTTGTATTAGAGTGGAAAAAACACTTTTTGCACTTGTGATAGTGTTGAAAAACCACTTTTCTCACTTGTGTTAGTGTTGAAAAACCACTTTTCGCACTTGTGTTGGTGCAGGAAACCACTTTTGCACTTGTATTGGTGTGGAAAAACCACTTTTCGCACTTGTGTTAGTGTTGAAAAACCACTTTTCGCACTTGTGTTAGTGTTGAAAAACCACTTTTCGCACTTGTGTTGGTGCAGGAAACCACTTTTGCACTTGTATTAGTGTGGAAAAAACACTTTTCGCACTTGTGTTAGTGTTGAAAAACCACTTTTCGCACTTGTGTTGGTGCAGCAAACCACTTTTGCACTTGTATTAGTGTGGAAAAAACACTTTTTGCACTTGTGATAGTGTTGAAAAACCACTTTTCGCACTTGTGTTAGTGTTGAAAAACCACTTTTCGCACTTGTGTTGGTGCAGGAAACCACTTTTGCACTTGTATTTGTGTGGAAAAACCACTTTTCGCACTTGTGTTAGTGTTGAAAAACCATTTTTTGCACTTGTGTTAGTGTTGAAAAACCACTTTCCGCACTTGTGTTGGTGCAGGAAACCACTTTTGCACTTGTATTAGTGTGGAAAAAACACTTTTTGCACTTGTGATAGTGTTGAAAAACCACTTTTCGCACTTGTGTTAGTGTTGAAAAACCACTTTTCGCACTTGTGTTAGTGTTGAAAAACCACTTTTCGCACTTGTGTTAGTGTTGAAAAACCACTTTTCGCACTTGTGTTAGTGTTGAAAAACCACTTTTCGCACTTGTGTTAGTGTTGAAAAAACACTTTTCGCACTTGTGTTGGTGCAGGAAACCACTTTTGCACTTGTATTAGTGGTGGAAAAAACACTTTTCGCACTTGTGTTAGTGTTGAAAAAACACTTTTCGCACTTGTGTTAGTGTTGAAAACTACTTTTCACACTTGTGTTAGTGTTGAAAAACCACTTTTCGCACTTGTGTTAGTGTTGAAAAACCACTTTTCGCACTTGTGTTGGTGCAGGAAACCACTTTTGCATTTGTATTTGTGTGGAAAAAACACTTTTCGCACTTGTGTTAGTGTTGAAAAACCACTTTTCGCACTTGTGTTAGTGTTGAAAAACCACTTTTCGCACTTGTGTTGGTGCAGGAAACCACTTTTGCACTTGTATTAGAGTGGAAAAAACACTTTTTGCACTTGTGATAGTGTTGAAAAACCACTTTTCTCACTTGTGTTAGTGTTGAAAAACCACTTTTCGCACTTGTGTTGGTGCAGGAAACCACTTTTGCACTTGTCTTAGTGTGGAAAAACACTTTTGCACTTGTGATAGTGTTGAAAAACCACTTTTCGCACTTGTGTTAGTGTTGAAAAAACCACTTTTTGCACTTGTGTTAGTGTTGAAAAACCACTTTTCACACTTGTGTTGGTGTTGAAAAACCACTTTTCGCACTTGTGTTGGTGCAGGAAACCACTTTTGCACTTGTAATAGTGTTGCAAAACCACTTTTCGCACTTGTGTTAGTGTTGAAAAACCACTTTTCGCACTTGTATTGGACGTTGGTGCAGGAAACCACTTTTCGCACTTGTGTTAGTGTTGAAAAACCACTTTTTGCACTTGTAATAGTGTTGAAAAAACACTTTTCGCACTTGTGTTGGTGCAGGAAACCACTTTTGCACTTGTATGAGTGTGGAAAAAACACTTTTCGCACTTGTGTTAGTGTTGAAAAAACACTTTCGCACTTGTGTTAGTGTGGAAAAAAACACTTTTCGCACTTGTGTTGGTGCAGGAAACCACTTTTGCACTTGTATTCGTGTGGGAAAACCACTTTTTGCACTTGTGATAGTGTTGAAAAACCACTTTTCGCACTTATGTTGGTGCAGGAAACCACTTTTGCACTTGTATGAGTGTGGAAAAAACACTTTTTGCACTTGTGATAGTGTTGAAAAACCACTTTTCGCACTTGTGTTGGTGCAGGAAACCACTTTTGCACTTGTATTAGTGTGGAAAAAACACTTTTCGCACTTGTGTTAGTGTTGAAAAACCACTTTTCGCACTTGTGTTAGTGTTGAAAACCCACTTTTCGCACTTGTGTTGGTGCAGGAAACCACTTTTGCACTTGTATTAGTGTGGAAAAAACACTTTTCGCACTTGTGTTAGTGTTGAAAAACCACTTTTCGCACTTGTGTTGGTGCAGCAAACCACTTTTGCACTTGTATTTGTGTGGAAAAAACACTTTTCGCACTTGTGTTAGTGTTGAAAAACCAGTTTTTGCACTTGTGTTAGTGTTGAAAAACCACTTTTCGCACTTGCGTTGGTGCAGGAAACCACTTTTGCACTTGTATTAGAGTGGAAAAACCACTTTTCGCACTTGTGTTGGTGCAGGAAACCACTTTTGCACTTGTATTGGTGTGGAAAAACCACTTTTCGCACTTGTGTTAGTGTTGAAAAACCACTTTTCGCACTTGTGTTAGTGTTGAAAAACCACTTTTCGCACTTGTGTTGGTGCAGGAAACCACTTTTGCACTTGTATTAGTGTGGAAAAAACACTTTTTGCACTTGTGATAGTGTTGAAAAACCACTTTTCGCACTTGTGTTAGTGTTGAAAAACCACTTTTCGCACTTGTGTTGGTGCAGGAAACCACTTTTGCACTTGTATTAGTGTGGAAAAACCACTTTTCGCACTTATGTTAGTGTTGAAAAACCACTTTTCGCACTTGTGTTAGTGTTGAAAAACCACTTTTCGCACTTGTGTTAGTGTTGAAAAACCACTTTTCACACTTGTGTTGGTGCAGGAAACCACTTTTGCACTTGTATTAGTGTGGAAAAAACACTTTTCGCACTTGTGTTAGTGTTGAAAAACCACTTTTCGCACTTGTGTTAGTGTTGAAAAACCACTTTTCGCACTTGTGTTGGTGCAGGAAACCACTTTTGCACTTGTATTAGTGTGGAAAAAACACTTTTCGCACTTGTGTTAGTGTTGAAAAATCACTTTTCGCACTTGTGTTGGTGCAGCAAACCACTTTTGCACTTGTATTAGTGTGGAAAAAACACTTTTTGCACTTGTGATAGTGTTGAAAAACCACTTTTCGCACTTGTGTTAGTGTTGAAAAACCACTTTTCGCACTTGTGTTGGTGCAGGAAACCACTTTTGCACTTGTATTTGTGTGGAAAAACCACTTTTCGCACTTGTGTTAGTGTTGAAAAACCATTTTTTGCACTTGTGTTAGTGTTGAAAAACCACTTTCCGCACTTGTGTTGGTGCAGGAAACCACTTTTGCACTTGTATTAGTGTGGAAAAAACACTTTTTGCACTTGTGATAGTGTTGAAAAACCACTTTTCGCACTTGTGTTAGTGTTGAAAAACCACTTTTCGCACTTGTGTTAGTGTTGAAAAACCACTTTTCGCACTTGTGTTAGTGTTGAAAAACCACTTTTCGCACTTGTGTTAGTGTTGAAAAACCACTTTTCGCACTTGTGTTAGTGTTGAAAAAACACTTTTCGCACTTGTGTTGGTGCAGGAAACCACTTTTGCACTTGTATTAGTGTGGAAAAAACACTTTTCACACTTGTGTTAGTGTTGAAAAAACACTTTTCGCACTTGTGGTTAGTGTTGAAAAACCACTTTTCGCACTTGTGTTAGTGTTGAAAAACCACTTTTCGCACTTGTGTTGGTGCAGGAAACCACTTTTGCACTTGTATTAGAGTGGATAAAACACTTTTTGCACTTGTGATAGTGTTGAAAAACCACTTTTCTCACTTGTGTTAGTGTTGAAAAACCACTTTTCGCACTTGTGTTGGTGCAGGAAACCACTTTTGCACTTGTATTAGTGTGGAAAAACACTTTTGCACTTGTGATAGTGTTGAAAAACCACTTTTCGCACTTGTGTTCGTGTTGAAAAACCACTTTTCGCACTTGTGTTCGTGTTGAAAAACCACTTTTCGCACTTGTGTTGGTGCAGGAAACCACTTTTGCACTTGTATTAGTGTGGAAAAAACACTTTTTGCACTTGTGATAGTGTTGAAAACCCACTTTTCGCACTTGTGTTAGTGTTGAAAAACCACTTTTCGCACTTATGTTGGTGCAGGAAACCACTTTTGCACTTGTATTAGTGTGGAAAAACCACTTTTCGCACTTGTGTTAGTGTTGAAAAACCACTTTTCGCACTTGTGTTAGTGTTGAAAAACCACTTTTCGCACTTGTGTTAGTGTTGAAAAACCACTTTTCACACTTGTGTTAGTGTTGAAAAACCACTTTTCGCACTTGTGTTAGTGTTGAAAAACCACTTTTCGCACTTGTGTTAGTGTTGAAAAAACACTTTTCGCACTTGTGTTGGTGCAGGAAACCACTTTTGCACTTGTATTAGTGTGGAAAAAACACTTTTCGCACTTGTGTTAGTGTTGAACACTTTTCGCACTTGTGTTAGTGTTGAAAACTACTTTTCACACTTGTGTTAGTGTTGAAAAACCACTTTTCGCACTTGTGTTAGTGTTGAAAAACCACTTTTCGCACTTGTGTTGGTGCAGGAAACCACTTTTGCATTTGTATTTGTGTGGAAAAAACACTTTTCGCACTTGTGTTAGTGTTTAAAAACCACTTTTCGCACTTGTGTTAGTGTTGAAAAACCACTTTTCACACTTGTGTTGGTGCAGGAAACCACTTTTGCACTTGTATTAGAGTGGAAAAAACACTTTTTGCACTTGTGATAGTGTTGAAAAACCACTTTTCTCACTTGTGTTAGTGTTGAAAAACCACTTTTCGCACTTGTGTTGGTGCAGGAAACCACTTTTGCACTTGTATTGGTGTGGAAAAACCACTTTTCGCACTTGTGTTAGTGTTGAAAAACCACTTTTCGCACTTGTGTTAGTGTTGAAAAACCACTTTTCGCACTTGTGTTGGTGCAGGAAACCACTTTTGCACTTGTATTAGTGTGGAAAAAACACTTTTCGCACTTGTGTTAGTGTTGAAAAACCACTTTTCGCACTTGTGTTGGTGCAGCAAACCACTTTTGCACTTGTATTTGTGTGGAAAAAACACTTTTCGCACTTGTGTTAGTGTTGAAAAACCAGTTTTTGCACTTGTGTTAGTGTTGAAAAACCACTTTTCGCACTTGCGTTGGTGCAGGAAACCACTTTTGCACTTGTATTAGAGTGGAAAAAACACTTTTTGCACTTGTGATAGTGTTGAAAAACCACTTTTCTCACTTGTGTTAGTGTTGAAAAACCACTTTTCGCACTTGTGTTGGTGCAGGAAACCACTTTTGCACTTGTATTGGTGTGGAAAAACCACTTTTCGCACTTGTGTTAGTGTTGAAAAACCACTTTTCGCACTTGTGTTAGTGTTGAAAAACCACTTTTCGCACTTGTGTTAGTGCAGGAAACCACTTTTGCACTTGTATTCGTGTGGGAAAAACACTTTTTGCACTTGTGATAGTGTTGAAAAACCACTTTTCGCACTTGTGTTAGTGTTGAAAAACCACTTTTCGCACTTGTGTTGGTGCAGGAAACCACTTTTGCACTTGTATTAGTGTGGAAAAACCACTTTTCGCACTTGTGTTAGTGTTGAAAAACCACTTTTCGCACTTGTGTTGGTGCAGGAAACCACTTTTGCTCTTGTATTAGTCTGGAAAAACCACTTTTTGCACTTGTGATAGTGTTGAAAAACCACTTTTCGCACTTGTGTTAGTGTTGAAAAACCACTTTTCGCACTTGTGTTAGTGTTGAAAAACCACTTTTCGCACTTGTGTTGGTGCAGGAAACCACTTTTGCACTTGTATTAGTGTGGAAAAAACACTTTTTGCACTTGTGTTAGTGTTGAAAAACCACTTTTCGCACTTGTGTTAGTGTTGAAAAACCACTTTTCGCACTTGTGTTGGTGCAGGAAACCACTTTTGCACTTGTATTAGTGTGGAAAAACCACTTTTCGCACTTGCGTTAGTGTTGAAAAACCACTTTTCGCACTTGTGTTAGTGTTGAAAAACCACTTTTCGCACTTGTGTTGGTGCAGGAAACCACTTTTGCACTTGTATTAGTGTGGAAAAAATACTTTTTGCTCTTGTGATAGTGTTGAAAAACCACTTTTCGCACTTGTGTTAGTGTTGAAAAACCACTTTTCGCACTTGTGTTAGTGTTGAAAAACCACTTTTCGCACTTGTGTTGGTGCAGGAAACCACTTTTGCACTTGTATTAGTGTGGAAAAAACACTTTTTGCACTTGTGTTAGTGTTGAAAAACCACTTTTCGCACTTGTGTTAGTGTTGAAAAACCACTTTTCGCACTTGTGCTGGTGCAGGAAACCACTTTTGCACTTGTATTAGTGTGGAAAAACCACTTTTCGCACTTGTGTTAGTGTTGAAAAACCACTTTTCGCACTTGTGTTAGTGTTGAAAAACCACTTTTCACACTTGTGTTAGTGTTGAAAAACCACTTTTCGCACTTGTGTTGGTGCAGGAAACCACTTTTGCACTTGTATTAGTGTGGAAAAAACACTTTTCGCATTTGTATTAGTGTGGAAAAAACACTTTTCGCACTTGTGTGTGTTGAAAAACCACTTTTCGCACTTGTGTTAGTGTTGAAAAACCACTTTTCGCACTTGTGTTGGTGCAGGAAACCACTTTTGCACTTGTATTAGTGTGGAAAAAACACTTTTTGCACTTGTGATAGTGTTGAAAAACCACTTTTTGCACTTGTGTTAGTGTTGAAAAACCACTTTTTGCACTTGTGTTGGTGCAGGAAACCACTTTTGCACTTGTATTAGTGTGGAAAAACCACTTTTCGCACTTGTATTAGTGTTGAAAAACCACTTTTCGCACTTGTGTTAGTGTTGAAAAAACCCTTTTCGCACTTATGTTTGTGCAGGAAACCACTTTTGCACTTGTATGAGTGTGGAAAAAACACTTTTCGCACTTGTGTTAGTGTTGAAAAAACACTTTCGCACTTGTGTTAGTGTTGAAAAACCACTTTTCGCACTTGTGTTAGTGTTGAAAAACCACTTTTCGCACTTGTGTTAGTGTTGAAAACCACTTTTCGCACTTGTGTTGGTGCAGGTAACCACTTTTGCATTTGTATTAGTGTGAAAAAAACACTTTTCACACTTGTGTTAGTGTTGAAAAACCACTTTTCGCACTTGTATTAGTGTGGAAAAAACACTTTTCGCACTTGTGTTGGTGCAGGAAACCACTTTTGCACTTGTATTAGTGTGGAAAAAACACTTTTTGCACTTGTGATAGTGTTGAAAAACCACTTTTCGCACTTGTGTTAGTGTTGAAAAACCACTTTTCGCACTTGTGTTGGTGCAGGAAACCACTTTTGCACTTGCATTAGTGTGGAAAAAACACTTTTCGCACTTGTGTTAGTGTTGAAAAACCACTTTTCGCACTTGTGTTCGTGCAGGAAACCACTTTTGCACTTGTATTAGTGTGGAAAAAACACTTTTTGCACTTGTGATAGTGTTGAAAAACCACTTTTCGCACTTTTATTAGTGTTGAAAAACCACTTTTCGCACTTGTGTTGGTGCAGGAAACCACTTTTGCACTTGTAATAGTGTTGCAAAACCACTTTTCGCACTTGTGTTAGTGTTGAAAAACCACTTTTCGCACTTGTATTGGACGTTGGTGCAGGAAACCACTTTTCGCACTTGTGTTAGTGTTGAAAAACCACTTTTTGCACTTGTGATAGTGTTGAAAAACCACTTTTCGCACTTGTGTTGGTGCAGGAAACCACTTTTGCACTTGTATGAGTGTGGAAAAAACACTTTTAGCACTTGTGTTAGTGTTGAAAAAACACTTTCGCACTTGTGTTAGTGTGGAAAAAACACTTTTCGCACTTGTGTTGGTGCAGGAAACCACTTTTGCACTTGTATTCGTGTGGGAAAACCACTTTTTGCACTTGTGATAGTGTTGAAAAACCACTTTTCGCACTTATGTTGGTGCAGGAAACCACTTTTGCACTTGTATGAGTGTGGAAAAAACACTTTTTGCACTTGTGATAGTGTTGAAAAACCACTTTTCGCACTTGTGTTGGTGCAGGAAACCACTTTTGCACTTGTATTAGTGTGGAAAAAACACTTTTCGCACTTGTGTTAGTGTTGAAAAACCACTTTTCGCACTTGTGTTGGTGCAGGAAACCACTTTTGCACTTGTATTAGTGTGGAAAAAACACTTTTCGCACTTGTGATAGTGTTGAAAAACCACTTTTCGCACTTGTGTTGGTGCAGCAAACCACTTTTGCACTTGTATTTGTGTGGAAAAAACACTTTTCGCACTTGTGTTAGTGTTGAAAAACCAGTTTTCGCACTTGTGTTAGTGTTGAAAAACCACTTTTCGCACTTGCGTTGGTGCAGGAAACCACTTTTGCACTTGTATTAGAGTGGAAAAAACACTTTTTGCACTTGTGATAGTGTTGAAAAACCACTTTTCTCACTTGTGTTAGTGTTGAAAAACCACTTTTCGCACTTGTGTTGGTGCAGGAAACCACTTTTGCACTTGTATTGGTGTGGAAAAACCACTTTTCGCACTTGTGTTAGTGTTGAAAAACCACTTTTCGCACTTGTGTTAGTGTTGAAAAACCACTTTTCGCACTTGTGTTGGTGCAGGAAACCACTTTTGCACTTGTATTAGTGTGGAAAAACCACTTTTCGCACTTATGTTAGTGTTGAAAAACCACTTTTCGCACTTGTGTTAGTGTTGAAAAACCACTTTTCGCACTTGTGTTAGTGTTGAAAAACCACTTTTCACACTTGTGTTGGTGCAGGAAACCACTTTTGCACTTGTATTAGTGTGGAAAAAACACTTTTCGCACTTGTGTTAGTGTTGAAAAACCACTTTTCGCACTTATGTTAGTGTTGAAAAACCACTTTTCGCACTTGTGTTGGTGCAGGAAACCACTTTTGCACTTGTATTAGTGTGGAAAAACCACTTTCGCACTTGTGTTAGTGTTGAAAAAACACTTTTCGCACTTGTGCTGGTGTTGAAAAACCACTTTTCGCACTTGTGTTGGTGCAGGAAACCACTTTTGCACTTGTATTAGTGTGGAAAAAACATTTTTCGCACTTGTGTTAGTGTTGAAAAACCACTTTTCGCACTTGTGTTAGTGTTGAAAAACCACTTTTCGCACTTGTGTTAGTGTTGAAAAACCACTTTTCGAACTTGTGTTGGTGCAGGAAACCACTTTTGCACTTGTATTCGTGTGGGAAAACCACTTTTTGCACTTGTGATAGTGTTGAAAAACCACTTTTCGCACTTGTGTTAGTGTTGAAAAACCACTTTTCGCACTTGTGTTAGTGTTGAAAAACCACTTTTCGCACTTGTGTTAGTGTTGAAAAACCACTTTTCACACTTGTGTTAGTGTTGAAAAACCACTTTTCGCACTTGTGTTGGTGCAGCAAACCACTTTTGCACTTGTATTTGTGTGGAAAAAACACTTTTCGCACTTGTGTTAGTGTTGAAAAACCAGTTTTCGCACTTGTGTTAGTGTTGAAAAACCACTTTTCGCACTTGCGTTGGTGCAGGAAACCACTTTTGCACTTGTATTAGAGTGGAAAAAACACTTTTTGCACTTGTGATAGTGTTGAAAAACCACTTTTCTCACTTGTGTTAGTGTTGAAAAACCACTTTTCGCACTTGTGTTGGTGCAGGAAACCACTTTTGCACTTGTATTGGTGTGGAAAAACCACTTTTCGCACTTGTGTTAGTGTTGAAAAACCACTTTTCGCACTTGTGTTAGTGTTGAAAAACCACTTTTCGCACTTGTGTTGGTGCAGGAAACCACTTTTGCACTTGTATTAGTGTGGAAAAAAAACTTTTTGCACTTGTGATAGTGTTGAAAAACCACTTTTCGCACTTGTGTTAGTGTTGAAAAACCACTTTTCGCACTTGTGTTGGTGCAGGAAACCACTTTTGCACTTGTATTAGTGTGGAAAAACGACTTTTCGCACTTATGTTAGTGTTGAAAAACCACTTTTCGCACTTGTGTTAGTGTTGAAAAACCACTTTTCGCACTTGTGTTAGTGTTGAAAAACCACTTTTCACACTTGTGTTGGTGCAGGAAACCACTTTTGCACTTGTATTAGTGTGGAAAAAACACTTTTCGCACTTGTGTTAGTGTTGAAAAACCACTTTTCGCACTTGTGTTAGTGTTGAAAAACCACTTTTCGCACTTGTGTTGGTGCAGGAAACCACTTTTGCACTTGTATTAGTGTGGAAAAACCACTTTCGCACTTGTGTTAGTGTTGAAAAAACACTTTTCGCACTTGTGCTGGTGTTGAAAAACCACTTTTCGCACTTGTGTTGGTGCAGGAAACCACTTTTGCACTTGTATTAGTGTGGAAAAAACATTTTTCGCACTTGTGTTAGTGTTGAAAAACCACTTTTCGCACTTGTGTTAGTGTTGAAAAACCACTTTTCGCACTTGTGTTAGTGTTGAAAAACCACTTTTCGAACTTGTGTTGGTGCAGGAAACCACTTTTGCACTTGTATTCGTGTGGGAAAACCACTTTTTGCACTTGTGATAGTGTTGAAAAACCACTTTTCGCACTTGTGTTAGTGTTGAAAAACCACTTTTCGCACTTGTGTTAGTGTTGAAAAACCACTTTTCGCACTTGTGTTAGTGTTGAAAAACCACTTTTCACACTTGTGTTAGTGTTGAAAAACCACTTTTCGCACTTGTGTTGGTGCAGGAAACCACTTTTGCACTTGTATTAGTGTGGAAAAAACACTTTTCGCATTTGTATTAGTGTGGAAAAAACACTTTTCGCACTTGTGTGTGTTGAAAAACCACTTTTCGCACTTGTGTTAGTGTTGAAAAACCACTTTTCGCACTTGTGTTGGTGCAGGAAACCACTTTTGCACTTGTATTAGTGTGGAAAAAACACTTTTTGCACTTGTGATAGTGTTGAAAAACCACTTTTTGCACTTGTGTTAGTGTTGAAAAACCACTTTTTGCACTTGTGTTGGTGCAGGAAACCACTTTTGCACTTGTATTAGTGTGGAAAAACCACTTTTCGCACTTGTATTAGTGTTGAAAAACCACTTTTCGCACTTGTGTTAGTGTTGAAAAAAACCCTTTTCGCACTTATGTTTGTGCAGGAAACCACTTTTGCACTTGTATGAGTGTGGAAAAAACACTTTTCGCACTTGTGTTAGTGTTGAAAAAACACTTTCGCACTTGTGTTAGTGTTGAAAAACCACTTTTCGCACTTGTGTTAGTGTTGAAAAACCACTTTTCGCACTTGTGTTAGTGTTGAAAACCACTTTTCGCACTTGTGTTGGTGCAGGTAACCACTTTTGCATTTGTATTAGTGTGAAAAAAACACTTTTCACACTTGTGTTAGTGTTGAAAAACCACTTTTCGCACTTGTATTAGTGTGGAAAAAACACTTTTCGCACTTGTGTTGGTGCAGGAAACCACTTTTGCACTTGTATTAGTGTGGAAAAAACACTTTTTGCACTTGTGATAGTGTTGAAAAACCACTTTTCGCACTTGTGTTAGTGTTGAAAAACCACTTTTCGCACTTGTGTTGGTGCAGGAAACCACTTTTGCACTTGCATTAGTGTGGAAAAAACACTTTTCGCACTTGTGTTAGTGTTGAAAAACCACTTTTCGCACTTGTGTTCGTGCAGGAAACCACTTTTGCACTTGTATTAGTGTGGAAAAAACACTTTTTGCACTTGTGATAGTGTTGAAAAACCACTTTTCGCACTTTTGTTAGTGTTGAAAAACCACTTTTCGCACTTGTGTTGGTGCAGGAAACCACTTTTGCACTTGTAATAGTGTTGCAAAACCACTTTTCGCACTTGTGTTAGTGTTGAAAAACCACTTTTCGCACTTGTATTGGACGTTGGTGCAGGAAACCACTTTTCGCACTTGTGTTAGTGTTGAAAAACCACTTTTTGCACTTGTGATAGTGTTGAAAAACCACTTTTCGCACTTGTGTTGGTGCAGGAAACCACTTTTGCACTTGTATGAGTGTGGAAAAAACACTTTTAGCACTTGTGTTAGTGTTGAAAAAACACTTTCGCACTTGTGTTAGTGTGGAAAAAACACTTTTCGCACTTGTGTTGGTGCAGGAAACCACTTTTGCACTTGTATTCGTGTGGGAAAACCACTTTTTGCACTTGTGATAGTGTTGAAAAACCACTTTTCGCACTTATGTTGGTGCAGGAAACCACTTTTGCACTTGTATGAGTGTGGAAAAAACACTTTTTGCACTTGTGATAGTGTTGAAAAACCACTTTTCGCACTTGTGTTGGTGCAGGAAACCACTTTTGCACTTGTATTAGTGTGGAAAAAACACTTTTCGCACTTGTGTTAGTGTTGAAAAACCACTTTTCGCACTTGTGTTGGTGCAGGAAACCACTTTTGCACTTGTATTAGTGTCGAAAAAACACTTTTCGCACTTGTGATAGTGTTGAAAAACCACTTTTCGCACTTGTGTTGGTGCAGCAAACCACTTTTGCACTTGTATTTGTGTGGAAAAAACACTTTTCGCACTTGTGTTAGTGTTGAAAAACCAGTTTTCGCACTTGTGTTAGTGTTGAAAAACCACTTTTCGCACTTGCGTTGGTGCAGGAAACCACTTTTGCACTTGTATTAGAGTGGAAAAAACACTTTTTGCACTTGTGATAGTGTTGAAAAACCACTTTTCTCACTTGTGTTAGTGTTGAAAAACCACTTTTCGCACTTGTGTTGGTGCAGGAAACCACTTTTGCACTTGTATTGGTGTGGAAAAACCACTTTTCGCACTTGTGTTAGTGTTGAAAAACCACTTTTCGCACTTGTGTTAGTGTTGAAAAACCACTTTTCGCACTTGTGTTGGTGCAGGAAACCACTTTTGCACTTGTATTAGTGTGGAAAAAAAACTTTTTGCACTTGTGATAGTGTTGAAAAACCACTTTTCGCACTTGTGTTAGTGTTGAAAAACCACTTTTCGCACTTGTGTTGGTGCAGGAAACCACTTTTGCACTTGTATTAGTGTGGAAAAACCACTTTTCGCACTTATGTTAGTGTTGAAAAACCACTTTTCGCACTTGTGTTAGTGTTGAAAAACCACTTTTCGCACTTGTGTTAGTGTTGAAAAACCACTTTTCACACTTGTGTTGGTGCAGGAAACCACTTTTGCACTTGTATTAGTGTGGAAAAAACACTTTTCGCACTTGTGTTAGTGTTGAAAAACCACTTTTCGCACTTGTGTTAGTGTTGAAAAACCACTTTTCGCACTTGTGTTGGTGCAGGAAACCACTTTTGCACTTGTATTAGTGTGGAAAAACCACTTTCGCACTTGTGTTAGTGTTGAAAAAACACTTTTCGCACTTGTGCTGGTGTTGAAAAACCACTTTTCGCACTTGTGTTGGTGCAGGAAACCACTTTTGCACTTGTATTAGTGTGGAAAAAACACTTTTCGCACTTGTGTTAGTGTTGAAAAACCACTTTTCGCACTTGTGTTAGTGTTGAAAAACCACTTTTCGCACTTGTGTTAGTGTTGAAAAACCACTTTTCGAACTTGTGTTGGTGCAGGAAACCACTTTTGCACTTGTATTCGTGTGGGAAAAACACTTTTTGCACTTGTGATAGTGTTGAAAAACCACTTTTCGCACTTGTGTTAGTGTTGAAAAACCACTTTTCGCACTTGTGTTGGTGCAGGAAACCACTTTTGCACTTGTATTAGTGTGGAAAAACCACTTTTCACACTTGTGTTAGTGTTGAAAAACCACTTTTCGCACTTGTGTTGGTGCAGGAAACCACTTTTGCACTTGTATTAGTCTGGAAAAACCACTTTTTGCACTTGTGATAGTGTTGAAAAACCACTTTTCGCACTTGTGTTAGTGTTGAAAAACCACTTTTTGCACTTGTGTTAGTGTTGAAAAACCACTTTTCACACTTGTGATAGTGTTGAAAAACCACTTTTCGCACTTGTGTTGGTGCAGGAAACCACTTTTGATCTTGTATTAGTGTGGAAAAAACACTTTTTGCACTTGAGATAGTGTTGAAAAACCACTTTTCGCACGTGTGTTAGTGTTGAAAAACCACTTTTCGCACTTGTGTTGGTGCAGGAAACCACTTTTGCACTTGTATTAGTGTGGAAAAAACACTTTTTGCACTTGTGATAGTGTTGAAAAACCACTTTTCGCACTTGTGTTAGTGTTGAAAAACCACTTTTCGCACTTGCGTTAGTGTTGAAAAACCACTTTTCGCACTTGTGTTGGTGCAGGAAACCACTTTTGCACTTGTATTAGTGTGGAAAAAACACTTTTCACACTTGTGTTAGTGTTGAAAAACCACTTTTCGCACTTGTGTTGGTGCAGGAAACCACTTTTGCACTTGTATTAGTGTGGAAAAAACACTTTTCGCACTTGTGTTAGTGTTGAAAAACCACTTTTCGCACTTGTGTTGGTGCAGGAAACCACTTTTGCACTTGTATTCGTGTGGAAAAAACACTTTTTGCACTTGTGATAGTGTTGAAAAACCACTTTTCGCACTTGTGTTAGTGTTGAAAAACCACTCTTCGCACTTGTGTTGGTGCAGGAAACCACTTTTACACTTGTATTAGTGTGGAAAAACCACTTTTCGCACTTGTGTTAGTGTTGAAAAACCACTTTTCGCACTTGTGTTGGTGCAGGAAACCACTTTTGCTCTTGTATTAGTCTGGAAAAACCACTTTTTGCACTTGTGATAGTGTTGAAAAACCACTTTTCGCACTTGTGTTAGTGTTGAAAAACCACTTTTCACACTTGTGTTAGTGTTGAAAAACCACTTTTCGCACTTGTGTTGGTGCAGGAAACCACTTTTGCACTTGTAATAGTGTTGCAAAACCACTTTTCGCACTTGTGTTAGTGTTGAAAAACCACTTTTCGCACTTGTATTGGACGTTGGTGCAGGAAACCACTTTTCGCACTTGTGTTAGTGTTGAAAAACCACTTTTTGCACTTGTGATAGTGTTGAAAAACCACTTTTCGCACTTGTGTTGGTGCAGGAAACCACTTTTGCACTTGTATGAGTGTGGAAAAAACACTTTTAGCACTTGTGTTAGTGTTGAAAAAACACTTTCGCACTTGTGTTAGTGTGGAAAAAACACTTTTCGCACTTGTGTTGGTGCAGGAAACCACTTTTGCACTTGTATTCGTGTGGGAAAACCACTTTTTGCACTTGTGATAGTGTTGAAAAACCACTTTTCGCACTTATGTTGGTGCAGGAAACCACTTTTGCACTTGTATGAGTGTGGAAAAAACACTTTTTGCACTTGTAATAGTGTTGAAAAACCACTTTTCGCACTTGTGTTGGTGCAGGAAACCACTTTTGCACTTGTATTAGTGTGGAAAAAACACTTTTCGCACTTGTGTTAGTGTTGAAAAACCACTTTTCGCACTTGTGTTGGTGCAGGAAACCACTTTTGCACTTGTATTAGTGTCGAAAAAACACTTTTCGCACTTGTGATAGTGTTGAAAAACCACTTTTCGCACTTGTGTTGGTGCAGCAAACCACTTTTGCACTTGTATTTGTGTGGAAAAAACACTTTTCGCACTTGTGTTAGTGTTGAAAAACCAGTTTTCGCACTTGTGTTAGTGTTGAAAAACCACTTTTCGCACTTGCGTTGGTGCAGGAAACCACTTTTGCACTTGTATTAGAGTGGAAAAAACACTTTTTGCACTTGTGATAGTGTTGAAAAACCACTTTTCTCACTTGTGTTAGTGTTGAAAAACCACTTTTCGCACTTGTGTTGGTGCAGGAAACCACTTTTGCACTTGTATTGGTGTGGAAAAACCACTTTTCGCACTTGTGTTAGTGTTGAAAAACCACTTTTCGCACTTGTGTTAGTGTTGAAAAACCACTTTTCGCACTTGTGTTGGTGCAGGAAACCACTTTTGCACTTGTATTAGTGTGGAAAAAAAACTTTTTGCACTTGTGATAGTGTTGAAAAACCACTTTTCGCACTTGTGTTAGTGTTGAAAAACCACTTTTCGCACTTGTGTTGGTGCAGGAAACCACTTTTGCACTTGTATTAGTGTGGAAAAACCACTTTTCGCACTTATGTTAGTGTTGAAAAACCACTTTTCGCACTTGTGTTAGTGTTGAAAAACCACTTTTCGCACTTGTGTTAGTGTTGAAAAACCACTTTTCACACTTGTGTTGGTGCAGGAAACCACTTTTGCACTTGTATTAGTGTGGAAAAAACACTTTTCGCACTTGTGTTAGTGTTGAAAAACCACTTTTCGCACTTGTGTTAGTGTTGAAAAACCACTTTTCGCACTTGTGTTGGTGCAGGAAACCACTTTTGCACTTGTATTAGTGTGGAAAAACCACTTTCGCACTTGTGTTAGTGTTGAAAAAACACTTTTCGCACTTGTGCTGGTGTTGAAAAACCACTTTTCGCACTTGTGTTGGTGCAGGAAACCACTTTTGCACTTGTATTAGTGTGGAAAAAACATTTTTCGCACTTGTGTTAGTGTTGAAAAACCACTTTTCGCACTTGTGTTAGTGTTGAAAAACCACTTTTCGCACTTGTGTTAGTGTTGAAAAACCACTTTTCGAACTTGTGTTGGTGCAGGAAACCACTTTTGCACTTGTATTCGTGTGGGAAAACCACTTTTTGCACTTGTGATAGTGTTGAAAAACCACTTTTCGCACTTGTGTTAGTGTTGAAAAACCACTTTTCGCACTTGTGTTAGTGTTGAAAAACCACTTTTCGCACTTGTGTTAGTGTTGAAAAACCACTTTTCACACTTGTGTTAGTGTTGAAAAACCACTTTTCGCACTTGTGTTGGTGCAGGAAACCACTTTTGCACTTGTATTAGTGTGGAAAAAACACTTTTCGCATTTGTATTAGTGTGGAAAAAACACTTTTCGCACTTGTGTGTGTTGAAAAACCACTTTTCGCACTTGTGTTAGTGTTGAAAAACCACTTTTCGCACTTGTGTTGGTGCAGGAAACCACTTTTGCACTTGTATTAGTGTGGAAAAAACACTTTTTGCACTTGTGATAGTGTTGAAAAACCACTTTTTGCACTTGTGTTAGTGTTGAAAAACCACTTTTTGCACTTGTGTTGGTGCAGGAAACCACTTTTGCACTTGTATTAGTGTGGAAAAACCACTTTTCGCACTTGTATTAGTGTTGAAAAACCACTTTTCGCACTTGTGTTAGTGTTGAAAAAAACCCTTTTCGCACTTATGTTTGTGCAGGAAACCACTTTTGCACTTGTATGAGTGTGGAAAAAACACTTTTCGCACTTGTGTTAGTGTTGAAAAAACACTTTCGCACTTGTGTTAGTGTTGAAAAACCACTTTTCGCACTTGTGTTAGTGTTGAAAAACCACTTTTCGCACTTGTGTTAGTGTTGAAAACCACTTTTCGCACTTGTGTTGGTGCAGGTAACCACTTTTGCATTTGTATTAGTGTGAAAAAAACACTTTTCACACTTGTGTTAGTGTTGAAAAACCACTTTTCGCACTTGTATTAGTGTGGAAAAAACACTTTTCGCACTTGTGTTGGTGCAGGAAACCACTTTTGCACTTGTATTAGTGTGGAAAAAACACTTTTTGCACTTGTGATAGTGTTGAAAAACCACTTTTCGCACTTGTGTTAGTGTTGAAAAACCACTTTTCGCACTTGTGTTGGTGCAGGAAACCACTTTTGCACTTGCATTAGTGTGGAAAAAACACTTTTCGCACTTGTGTTAGTGTTGAAAAACCACTTTTCGCACTTGTGTTCGTGCAGGAAACCACTTTTGCACTTGTATTAGTGTGGAAAAAACACTTTTTGCACTTGTGATAGTGTTGAAAAACCACTTTTCGCACTTTTGTTAGTGTTGAAAAACCACTTTTCGCACTTGTGTTGGTGCAGGAAACCACTTTTGCACTTGTAATAGTGTTGCAAAACCACTTTTCGCACTTGTGTTAGTGTTGAAAAACCACTTTTCGCACTTGTATTGGACGTTGGTGCAGGAAACCACTTTTCGCACTTGTGTTAGTGTTGAAAAACCACTTTTTGCACTTGTGATAGTGTTGAAAAACCACTTTTCGCACTTGTGTTGGTGCAGGAAACCACTTTTGCACTTGTATGAGTGTGGAAAAAACACTTTTAGCACTTGTGTTAGTGTTGAAAAAACACTTTCGCACTTGTGTTAGTGTGGAAAAAACACTTTTCGCACTTGTGTTGGTGCAGGAAACCACTTTTGCACTTGTATTCGTGTGGGAAAACCACTTTTTGCACTTGTGATAGTGTTGAAAAACCACTTTTCGCACTTATGTTGGTGCAGGAAACCACTTTTGCACTTGTATGAGTGTGGAAAAAACACTTTTTGCACTTGTGATAGTGTTGAAAAACCACTTTTCGCACTTGTGTTGGTGCAGGAAACCACTTTTGCACTTGTATTAGTGTGGAAAAAACACTTTTCGCACTTGTGTTAGTGTTGAAAAACCACTTTTCGCACTTGTGTTGGTGCAGGAAACCACTTTTGCACTTGTATTAGTGTCGAAAAAACACTTTTCGCACTTGTGATAGTGTTGAAAAACCACTTTTCGCACTTGTGTTGGTGCAGCAAACCACTTTTGCACTTGTATTTGTGTGGAAAAAACACTTTTCGCACTTGTGTTAGTGTTGAAAAACCAGTTTTCGCACTTGTGTTAGTGTTGAAAAACCACTTTTCGCACTTGCGTTGGTGCAGGAAACCACTTTTGCACTTGTATTAGAGTGGAAAAAACACTTTTTGCACTTGTGATAGTGTTGAAAAACCACTTTTCTCACTTGTGTTAGTGTTGAAAAACCACTTTTCGCACTTGTGTTGGTGCAGGAAACCACTTTTGCACTTGTATTGGTGTGGAAAAACCACTTTTCGCACTTGTGTTAGTGTTGAAAAACCACTTTTCGCACTTGTGTTAGTGTTGAAAAACCACTTTTCGCACTTGTGTTGGTGCAGGAAACCACTTTTGCACTTGTATTAGTGTGGAAAAAAAACTTTTTGCACTTGTGATAGTGTTGAAAAACCACTTTTCGCACTTGTGTTAGTGTTGAAAAACCACTTTTCGCACTTGTGTTGGTGCAGGAAACCACTTTTGCACTTGTATTAGTGTGGAAAAACCACTTTTCGCACTTATGTTAGTGTTGAAAAACCACTTTTCGCACTTGTGTTAGTGTTGAAAAACCACTTTTCGCACTTGTGTTAGTGTTGAAAAACCACTTTTCACACTTGTGTTGGTGCAGGAAACCACTTTTGCACTTGTATTAGTGTGGAAAAAACACTTTTCGCACTTGTGTTAGTGTTGAAAAACCACTTTTCGCACTTGTGTTAGTGTTGAAAAACCACTTTTCGCACTTGTGTTGGTGCAGGAAACCACTTTTGCACTTGTATTAGTGTGGAAAAACCACTTTCGCACTTGTGTTAGTGTTGAAAAAACACTTTTCGCACTTGTGCTGGTGTTGAAAAACCACTTTTCGCACTTGTGTTGGTGCAGGAAACCACTTTTGCACTTGTATTAGTGTGGAAAAAACACTTTTCGCACTTGTGTTAGTGTTGAAAAACCACTTTTCGCACTTGTGTTAGTGTTGAAAAACCACTTTTCGCACTTGTGTTAGTGTTGAAAAACCACTTTTCGAACTTGTGTTGGTGCAGGAAACCACTTTTGCACTTGTATTCGTGTGGGAAAAACACTTTTTGCACTTGTGATAGTGTTGAAAAACCACTTTTCGCACTTGTGTTAGTGTTGAAAAACCACTTTTCGCACTTGTGTTGGTGCAGGAAACCACTTTTGCACTTGTATTAGTGTGGAAAAACCACTTTTCACACTTGTGTTAGTGTTGAAAAACCACTTTTCGCACTTGTGTTGGTGCAGGAAACCACTTTTGCACTTGTATTAGTCTGGAAAAACCACTTTTTGCACTTGTGATAGTGTTGAAAAACCACTTTTCGCACTTGTGTTAGTGTTGAAAAACCACTTTTTGCACTTGTGTTAGTGTTGAAAAACCACTTTTCACACTTGTGATAGTGTTGAAAAACCACTTTTCGCACTTGTGTTGGTGCAGGAAACCACTTTTGATCTTGTATTAGTGTGGAAAAAACACTTTTTGCACTTGAGATAGTGTTGAAAAACCACTTTTCGCACGTGTGTTAGTGTTGAAAAACCACTTTTCGCACTTGTGTTGGTGCAGGAAACCACTTTTGCACTTGTATTAGTGTGGAAAAAACACTTTTTGCACTTGTGATAGTGTTGAAAAACCACTTTTCGCACTTGTGTTAGTGTTGAAAAACCACTTTTCGCACTTGCGTTAGTGTTGAAAAACCACTTTTCGCACTTGTGTTGGTGCAGGAAACCACTTTTGCACTTGTATTAGTGTGGAAAAAACACTTTTCACACTTGTGTTAGTGTTGAAAAACCACTTTTCGCACTTGTGTTGGTGCAGGAAACCACTTTTGCACTTGTATTAGTGTGGAAAAAACACTTTTCGCACTTGTGTTAGTGTTGAAAAACCACTTTTCGCACTTGTGTTGGTGCAGGAAACCACTTTTGCACTTGTATTCGTGTGGAAAAAACACTTTTTGCACTTGTGATAGTGTTGAAAAACCACTTTTCGCACTTGTGTTAGTGTTGAAAAACCACTCTTCGCACTTGTGTTGGTGCAGGAAACCACTTTTACACTTGTATTAGTGTGGAAAAACCACTTTTCGCACTTGTGTTAGTGTTGAAAAACCACTTTTCGCACTTGTGTTGGTGCAGGAAACCACTTTTGCTCTTGTATTAGTCTGGAAAAACCACTTTTTGCACTTGTGATAGTGTTGAAAAACCACTTTTCGCACTTGTGTTAGTGTTGAAAAACCACTTTTCACACTTGTGTTAGTGTTGAAAAACCACTTTTCGCACTTGTGTTGGTGCAGGAAACCACTTTTGCACTTGTAATAGTGTTGCAAAACCACTTTTCGCACTTGTGTTAGTGTTGAAAAACCACTTTTCGCACTTGTATTGGACGTTGGTGCAGGAAACCACTTTTCGCACTTGTGTTAGTGTTGAAAAACCACTTTTTGCACTTGTGATAGTGTTGAAAAACCACTTTTCGCACTTGTGTTGGTGCAGGAAACCACTTTTGCACTTGTATGAGTGTGGAAAAAACACTTTTAGCACTTGTGTTAGTGTTGAAAAAACACTTTCGCACTTGTGTTAGTGTGGAAAAAACACTTTTCGCACTTGTGTTGGTGCAGGAAACCACTTTTGCACTTGTATTCGTGTGGGAAAACCACTTTTTGCACTTGTGATAGTGTTGAAAAACCACTTTTCGCACTTATGTTGGTGCAGGAAACCACTTTTGCACTTGTATGAGTGTGGAAAAAACACTTTTTGCACTTGTGATAGTGTTGAAAAACCACTTTTCGCACTTGTGTTGGTGCAGGAAACCACTTTTGCACTTGTATTAGTGTGGAAAAAACACTTTTCGCACTTGTGTTAGTGTTGAAAAACCACTTTTCGCACTTGTGTTGGTGCAGGAAACCACTTTTGCACTTGTATTAGTGTCGAAAAAACACTTTTCGCACTTGTGATAGTGTTGAAAAACCACTTTTCGCACTTGTGTTGGTGCAGCAAACCACTTTTGCACTTGTATTTGTGTGGAAAAAACACTTTTCGCACTTGTGTTAGTGTTGAAAAACCAGTTTTCGCACTTGTGTTAGTGTTGAAAAACCACTTTTCGCACTTGCGTTGGTGCAGGAAACCACTTTTGCACTTGTATTAGAGTGGAAAAAACACTTTTTGCACTTGTGATAGTGTTGAAAAACCACTTTTCTCACTTGTGTCAGTGTTGAAAAACCACTTTTCGCACTTGTGTTGGTGCAGGAAACCACTTTTGCACTTGTATTGGTGTGGAAAAACCACTTTTCGCACTTGTGTTAGTGTTGAAAAACCACTTTTCGCACTTGTGTTAGTGTTGAAAAACCACTTTTCGCACTTGTGTTGGTGCAGGAAACCACTTTTGCACTTGTATTAGAGTGGAAAAAAAAATTTTTGCACTTGTGATAGTGTTGAAAAACCACTTTTCGCACTTGTGTTAGTGTTGAAAAACCACTTTTCGCACTTGTGTTGGTGCAGGAAACCACTTTTGCACTTGTATTAGTGTGGAAAAACCACTTTTCGCACTTATGTTAGTGTTGAAAAACCACTTTTCGCACTTGTGTTAGTGTTGAAAAACCACTTTTCGCACTTGTGTTAGTGTTGAAAAACCACTTTTCACACTTGTGTTGGTGCAGGAAACCACTTTTGCACTTGTATTAGTGTGGAAAAAACACTTTTCGCACTTGTGTTAGTGTTGAAAAACCACTTTTCGCACTTGTGTTAGTGTTGAAAAACCACTTTTCGCACTTGTGTTGGTGCAGGAAACCACTTTTGCACTTGTATTAGTGTGGAAAAACCACTTTCGCACTTGTGTTAGTGTTGAAAAAACACTTTTCGCACTTGTGCTGGTGTTGAAAAACCACTTTTCGCACTTGTGTTGGTGCAGGAAACCACTTTTGCACTTGTATTAGTGTGGAAAAAACACTTTTCGCACTTGTGTTAGTGTTGAAAAACCACTTTTCGCACTTGTGTTAGTGTTGAAAAACCACTTTTCGCACTTGTGTTAGTGTTGAAAAACCACTTTTCGAACTTGTGTTGGTGCAGGAAACCACTTTTGCACTTGTATTCGTGTGGGAAAAACACTTTTTGCACTTGTGATAGTGTTGAAAAACCACTTTTCGCACTTGTGTTAGTGTTGAAAACCCACTTTTCGCACTTGTGTTGGTGCAGGAAACCACTTTTGCACTTGTATTAGTGTGGAAAAACCACTTTTCACACTTGTGTTAGTGTTGAAAAACCACTTTTCGCACTTGTGTTGGTGCAGGAAACCACTTTTGCACTTGTATTAGTCTGGAAAAACCACTTTTTGCACTTGTGATAGTGTTGAAAAACCACTTTTCGCACTTGTGTTAGTGTTGAAAAACCACTTTTTGCACTTGTGTTAGTGTTGAAAAACCACTTTTCACACTTGTGATAGTGTTGAAAAACCACTTTTCGCACTTGTGTTGGTGCAGGAAACCACTTTTGATCTTGTATTAGTGTGGAAAAAACACTTTTTGCACTTGAGATAGTGTTGAAAAACCACTTTTCGCACGTGTGTTAGTGTTGAAAAACCACTTTTCGCACTTGTGTTGGTGCAGGAAACCACTTTTGCACTTGTATTAGTGTGGAAAAAACACTTTTTGCACTTGTGATAGTGTTGAAAAACCACTTTTCGCACTTGTGTTAGTGTTGAAAAACCACTTTTCGCACTTGCGTTAGTGTTGAAAAACCACTTTTCGCACTTGTGTTGGTGCAGGAAACCACTTTTGCACTTGTATTAGTGTGGAAAAAACACTTTTCACACTTGTGTTAGTGTTGAAAAACCACTTTTCGCACTTGTGTTGGTGCAGGAAACCACTTTTGCACTTGTATTAGTGTGGAAAAAACACTTTTCGCACTTGTGTTAGTGTTGAAAAACCACTTTTCGCACTTGTGTTGGTGCAGGAAACCACTTTTGCACTTGTATTCGTGTGGAAAAAACACTTTTTGCACTTGTGATAGTGTTGAAAAACCACTTTTCGCACTTGTGTTAGTGTTGAAAAACCACTCTTCGCACTTGTGTTGGTGCAGGAAACCACTTTTACACTTGTATTAGTGTGGAAAAACCACTTTTCGCACTTGTGTTAGTGTTGAAAAACCACTTTTCGCACTTGTGTTGGTGCAGGAAACCACTTTTGCTCTTGTATTAGTCTGGAAAAACCACTTTTTGCACTTGTGATAGTGTTGAAAAACCACTTTTCGCACTTGTGTTAGTGTTGAAAAACCACTTTTCACACTTGTGTTAGTGTTGAAAAACCACTTTTCGCACTTGTGTTGGTGCAGGAAACCACTTTTGCACTTGTAATAGTGTTGCAAAACCACTTTTCGCACTTGTGTTAGTGTTGAAAAACCACTTTTCGCACTTGTATTGGACGTTGGTGCAGGAAACCACTTTTCGCACTTGTGTTAGTGTTGAAAAACCACTTTTTGCACTTGTGATAGTGTTGAAAAACCACTTTTCGCACTTGTGTTGGTGCAGGAAACCACTTTTGCACTTGTATGAGTGTGGAAAAAACACTTTTAGCACTTGTGTTAGTGTTGAAAAAACACTTTCGCACTTGTGTTAGTGTGGAAAAAACACTTTTCGCACTTGTGTTGGTGCAGGAAACCACTTTTGCACTTGTATTCGTGTGGGAAAACCACTTTTTGCACTTGTGATAGTGTTGAAAAACCACTTTTCGCACTTATGTTGGTGCAGGAAACCACTTTTGCACTTGTATGAGTGTGGAAAAAACACTTTTTGCACTTGTGATAGTGTTGAAAAACCACTTTTCGCACTTGTGTTGGTGCAGGAAACCACTTTTGCACTTGTATTAGTGTGGAAAAAACACTTTTCGCACTTGTGTTAGTGTTGAAAAACCACTTTTCGCACTTGTGTTGGTGCAGGAAACCACTTTTGCACTTGTATTAGTGTGGAAAAAACACTTTTCGCACTTGTGATAGTGTTGAAAAACCACTTTTCGCACTTGTGTTGGTGCAGCAAACCACTTTTGCACTTGTATTTGTGTGGAAAAAACACTTTTCGCACTTGTGTTAGTGTTGAAAAACCAGTTTTCGCACTTGTGTTAGTGTTGAAAAACCACTTTTCGCACTTGCGTTGGTGCAGGAAACCACTTTTGCACTTGTATTAGAGTGGAAAAAACACTTTTTGCACTTGTGATAGTGTTGAAAAACCACTTTTCTCACTTGTGTTAGTGTTGAAAAACCACTTTTCGCACTTGTGTTGGTGCAGGAAACCACTTTTGCACTTGTATTGGTGTGGAAAAACCACTTTTCGCACTTGTGTTAGTGTTGAAAAACCACTTTTCGCACTTGTGTTAGTGTTGAAAAACCACTTTTCGCACTTGTGTTGGTGCAGGAAACCACTTTTGCACTTGTATTAGTGTGGAAAAAAAACTTTTTGCACTTGTGATAGTGTTGAAAAACCACTTTTCGCACTTGTGTTAGTGTTGAAAAACCACTTTTCGCACTTGTGTTGGTGCAGGAAACCACTTTTGCACTTGTATTAGTGTGGAAAAACCACTTTTCGCACTTATGTTAGTGTTGAAAAACCACTTTTCGCACTTGTGTTAGTGTTGAAAAACCACTTTTCGCACTTGTGTTAGTGTTGAAAAACCACTTTTCACACTTGTGTTGGTGCAGGAAACCACTTTTGCACTTGTATTAGTGTGGAAAAAACACTTTTCGCACTTGTGTTAGTGTTGAAAAACCACTTTTCGCACTTGTGTTAGTGTTGAAAAACCACTTTTCGCACTTGTGTTGGTGCAGGAAACCACTTTTGCACTTGTATTAGTGTGGAAAAACCACTTTCGCACTTGTGTTAGTGTTGAAAAAACACTTTTCGCACTTGTGCTGGTGTTGAAAAACCACTTTTCGCACTTGTGTTGGTGCAGGAAACCACTTTTGCACTTGTATTAGTGTGGAAAAAACATTTTTCGCACTTGTGTTAGTGTTGAAAAACCACTTTTCGCACTTGTGTTAGTGTTGAAAAACCACTTTTCGCACTTGTGTTAGTGTTGAAAAACCACTTTTCGAACTTGTGTTGGTGCAGGAAACCACTTTTGCACTTGTATTCGTGTGGGAAAACCACTTTTTGCACTTGTGATAGTGTTGAAAAACCACTTTTCGCACTTGTGTTAGTGTTGAAAAACCACTTTTCGCACTTGTGTTAGTGTTGAAAAACCACTTTTCGCACTTGTGTTAGTGTTGAAAAACCACTTTTCACACTTGTGTTAGTGTTGAAAAACCACTTTTCGCACTTGTGTTGGTGCAGGAAACCACTTTTGCACTTGTATTAGTGTGGAAAAAACACTTTTCGCATTTGTATTAGTGTGGAAAAAACACTTTTCGCACTTGTGTGTGTTGAAAAACCACTTTTCGCACTTGTGTTAGTGTTGAAAAACCACTTTTCGCACTTGTGTTGGTGCAGGAAACCACTTTTGCACTTGTATTAGTGTGGAAAAAACACTTTTTGCACTTGTGATAGTGTTGAAAAACCACTTTTTGCACTTGTGTTAGTGTTGAAAAACCACTTTTTGCACTTGTGTTGGTGCAGGAAACCACTTTTGCACTTGTATTAGTGTGGAAAAACCACTTTTCGCACTTGTATTAGTGTTGAAAAACCACTTTTCGCACTTGTGTTAGTGTTGAAAAAAACCCTTTTCGCACTTATGTTTGTGCAGGAAACCACTTTTGCACTTGTATGAGTGTGGAAAAAACACTTTTCGCACTTGTGTTAGTGTTGAAAAAACACTTTCGCACTTGTGTTAGTGTTGAAAAACCACTTTTCGCACTTGTGTTAGTGTTGAAAAACCACTTTTCGCACTTGTGTTAGTGTTGAAAACCACTTTTCGCACTTGTGTTGGTGCAGGTAACCACTTTTGCATTTGTATTAGTGTGAAAAAAACACTTTTCACACTTGTGTTAGTGTTGAAAAACCACTTTTCGCACTTGTATTAGTGTGGAAAAAACACTTTTCGCACTTGTGTTGGTGCAGGAAACCACTTTTGCACTTGTATTAGTGTGGAAAAAACACTTTTTGCACTTGTGATAGTGTTGAAAAACCACTTTTCGCACTTGTGTTAGTGTTGAAAAACCACTTTTCGCACTTGTGTTGGTGCAGGAAACCACTTTTGCACTTGCATTAGTGTGGAAAAAACACTTTTCGCACTTGTGTTAGTGTTGAAAAACCACTTTTCGCACTTGTGTTCGTGCAGGAAACCACTTTTGCACTTGTATTAGTGTGGAAAAAACACTTTTTGCACTTGTGATAGTGTTGAAAAACCACTTTTCGCACTTTTGTTAGTGTTGAAAAACCACTTTTCGCACTTGTGTTGGTGCAGGAAACCACTTTTGCACTTGTAATAGTGTTGCAAAACCACTTTTCGCACTTGTGTTAGTGTTGAAAAACCACTTTTCGCACTTGTATTGGACGTTGGTGCAGGAAACCACTTTTCGCACTTGTGTTAGTGTTGAAAAACCACTTTTTGCACTTGTGATAGTGTTGAAAAACCACTTTTCGCACTTGTGTTGGTGCAGGAAACCACTTTTGCACTTGTATGAGTGTGGAAAAAACACTTTTAGCACTTGTGTTAGTGTTGAAAAAACACTTTCGCACTTGTGTTAGTGTGGAAAAAACACTTTTCGCACTTGTGTTGGTGCAGGAAACCACTTTTGCACTTGTATTCGTGTGGGAAAACCACTTTTTGCACTTGTGATAGTGTTGAAAAACCACTTTTCGCACTTATGTTGGTGCAGGAAACCACTTTTGCACTTGTATGAGTGTGGAAAAAACACTTTTTGCACTTGTGATAGTGTTGAAAAACCACTTTTCGCACTTGTGTTGGTGCAGGAAACCACTTTTGCACTTGTATTAGTGTGGAAAAAACACTTTTCGCACTTGTGTTAGTGTTGAAAAACCACTTTTCGCACTTGTGTTGGTGCAGGAAACCACTTTTGCACTTGTATTAGTGTCGAAAAAACACTTTTCGCACTTGTGATAGTGTTGAAAAACCACTTTTCGCACTTGTGTTGGTGCAGCAAACCACTTTTGCACTTGTATTTGTGTGGAAAAAACACTTTTCGCACTTGTGTTAGTGTTGAAAAACCAGTTTTCGCACTTGTGTTAGTGTTGAAAAACCACTTTTCGCACTTGCGTTGGTGCAGGAAACCACTTTTGCACTTGTATTAGAGTGGAAAAAACACTTTTTGCACTTGTGATAGTGTTGAAAAACCACTTTTCTCACTTGTGTTAGTGTTGAAAAACCACTTTTCGCACTTGTGTTGGTGCAGGAAACCACTTTTGCACTTGTATTGGTGTGGAAAAACCACTTTTCGCACTTGTGTTAGTGTTGAAAAACCACTTTTCGCACTTGTGTTAGTGTTGAAAAACCACTTTTCGCACTTGTGTTGGTGCAGGAAACCACTTTTGCACTTGTATTAGTGTGGAAAAAAAACTTTTTGCACTTGTGATAGTGTTGAAAAACCACTTTTCGCACTTGTGTTAGTGTTGAAAAACCACTTTTCGCACTTGTGTTGGTGCAGGAAACCACTTTTGCACTTGTATTAGTGTGGAAAAACCACTTTTCGCACTTATGTTAGTGTTGAAAAACCACTTTTCGCACTTGTGTTAGTGTTGAAAAACCACTTTTCGCACTTGTGTTGGTGCAGGAAACCACTTTTGCACTTGTATTAGTGTGGAAAAACCACTTTTCGCACTTATGTTAGTGTTGAAAAACCACTTTTCGCACTTGTGTTAGTGTTGAAAAACCACTTTTCACACTTGTGTTGGTGCAGGAAACCACTTTTGCACTTGTATTAGTGTGGAAAAAACACTTTTCGCACTTGTGTTAGTGTTGAAAAACCACTTTTCGCACTTGTGTTAGTGTTGAAAAACCACTTTTCGCACTTGTGTTGGTGCAGGAAACCACTTTTGCACTTGTATTAGTGTGGAAAAACCACTTTCGCACTTGTGTTAGTGTTGAAAAAACACTTTTCGCACTTGTGCTGGTGTTGAAAAACCACTTTTCGCACTTGTGTTGGTGCAGGAAACCACTTTTGCACTTGTATTAGTGTGGAAAAAACACTTTTCGCACTTGTGTTAGTGTTGAAAAACCACTTTTCGCACTTGTGTTAGTGTTGAAAAACCACTTTTCGCACTTGTGTTAGTGTTGAAAAACCACTTTTCGAACTTGTGTTGGTGCAGGAAACCACTTTTGCACTTGTATTCGTGTGGGAAAAACACTTTTTGCACTTGTGATAGTGTTGAAAAACCACTTTTCGCACTTGTGTTAGTGTTGAAAAACCACTTTTCGCACTTGTGTTGGTGCAGGAAACCACTTTTGCACTTGTATTAGTGTGGAAAAACCACTTTTCACACTTGTGTTAGTGTTGAAAAACCACTTTTCGCACTTGTGTTGGTGCAGGAAACCACTTTTGCACTTGTATTAGTCTGGAAAAACCACTTTTTGCACTTGTGATAGTGTTGAAAAACCACTTTTCGCACTTGTGTTAGTGTTGAAAAACCACTTTTTGCACTTGTGTTAGTGTTGAAAAACCACTTTTCACACTTGTGATAGTGTTGAAAAACCACTTTTCGCACTTGTGTTGGTGCAGGAAACCACTTTTGATCTTGTATTAGTGTGGAAAAAACACTTTTTGCACTTGAGATAGTGTTGAAAAACCACTTTTCGCACGTGTGTTAGTGTTGAAAAACCACTTTTCGCACTTGTGTTGGTGCAGGAAACCACTTTTGCACTTGTATTAGTGTGGAAAAAACACTTTTTGCACTTGTGATAGTGTTGAAAAACCACTTTTCGCACTTGTGTTAGTGTTGAAAAACCACTTTTCGCACTTGCGTTAGTGTTGAAAAACCACTTTTCGCACTTGTGTTGGTGCAGGAAACCACTTTTGCACTTGTATTAGTGTGGAAAAAACACTTTTCACACTTGTGTTAGTGTTGAAAAACCACTTTTCGCACTTGTGTTGGTGCAGGAAACCACTTTTGCACTTGTATTAGTGTGGAAAAAACACTTTTCGCACTTGTGTTAGTGTTGAAAAACCACTTTTCGCACTTGTGTTGGTGCAGGAAACCACTTTTGCACTTGTATTCGTGTGGAAAAAACACTTTTTGCACTTGTGATAGTGTTGAAAAACCACTTTTCGCACTTGTGTTAGTGTTGAAAAACCACTCTTCGCACTTGTGTTGGTGCAGGAAACCACTTTTACACTTGTATTAGTGTGGAAAAACCACTTTTCGCACTTGTGTTAGTGTTGAAAAACCACTTTTCGCACTTGTGTTGGTGCAGGAAACCACTTTTGCTCTTGTATTAGTCTGGAAAAACCACTTTTTGCACTTGTGATAGTGTTGAAAAACCACTTTTCGCACTTGTGTTAGTGTTGAAAAACCACTTTTCACACTTGTGTTAGTGTTGAAAAACCACTTTTCGCACTTGTGTTGGTGCAGGAAACCACTTTTGCACTTGTAATAGTGTTGCAAAACCACTTTTCGCACTTGTGTTAGTGTTGAAAAACCACTTTTCGCACTTGTATTGGACGTTGGTGCAGGAAACCACTTTTCGCACTTGTGTTAGTGTTGAAAAACCACTTTTTGCACTTGTGATAGTGTTGAAAAACCACTTTTCGCACTTGTGTTGGTGCAGGAAACCACTTTTGCACTTGTATGAGTGTGGAAAAAACACTTTTAGCACTTGTGTTAGTGTTGAAAAAACACTTTCGCACTTGTGTTAGTGTGGAAAAAACACTTTTCGCACTTGTGTTGGTGCAGGAAACCACTTTTGCACTTGTATTCGTGTGGGAAAACCACTTTTTGCACTTGTGATAGTGTTGAAAAACCACTTTTCGCACTTATGTTGGTGCAGGAAACCACTTTTGCACTTGTATGAGTGTGGAAAAAACACTTTTTGCACTTGTGATAGTGTTGAAAAACCACTTTTCGCACTTGTGTTGGTGCAGGAAACCACTTTTGCACTTGTATTAGTGTGGAAAAAACACTTTTCGCACTTGTGTTAGTGTTGAAAAACCACTTTTCGCACTTGTGTTGGTGCAGGAAACCACTTTTGCACTTGTATTAGTGTCGAAAAAACACTTTTCGCACTTGTGATAGTGTTGAAAAACCACTTTTCGCACTTGTGTTGGTGCAGCAAACCACTTTTGCACTTGTATTTGTGTGGAAAAAACACTTTTCGCACTTGTGTTAGTGTTGAAAAACCAGTTTTCGCACTTGTGTTAGTGTTGAAAAACCACTTTTCGCACTTGCGTTGGTGCAGGAAACCACTTTTGCACTTGTATTAGAGTGGAAAAAACACTTTTTGCACTTGTGATAGTGTTGAAAAACCACTTTTCTCACTTGTGTTAGTGTTGAAAAACCACTTTTCGCACTTGTGTTGGTGCAGGAAACCACTTTTGCACTTGTATTGGTGTGGAAAAACCACTTTTCGCACTTGTGTTAGTGTTGAAAAACCACTTTTCGCACTTGTGTTAGTGTTGAAAAACCACTTTTCGCACTTGTGTTGGTGCAGGAAACCACTTTTGCACTTGTATTAGTGTGGAAAAAAAACTTTTTGCACTTGTGATAGTGTTGAAAAACCACTTTTCGCACTTGTGTTAGTGTTGAAAAACCACTTTTCGCACTTGTGTTGGTGCAGGAAACCACTTTTGCACTTGTATTAGTGTGGAAAAACCACTTTTCGCACTTATGTTAGTGTTGAAAAACCACTTTTCGCACTTGTGTTAGTGTTGAAAAACCACTTTTCGCACTTGTGTTAGTGTTGAAAAACCACTTTTCACACTTGTGTTGGTGCAGGAAACCACTTTTGCACTTGTATTAGTGTGGAAAAAACACTTTTCGCACTTGTGTTAGTGTTGAAAAACCACTTTTCGCACTTGTGTTAGTGTTGAAAAACCACTTTTCGCACTTGTGTTGGTGCAGGAAACCACTTTTGCACTTGTATTAGTGTGGAAAAACCACTTTCGCACTTGTGTTAGTGTTGAAAAAACACTTTTCGCACTTGTGCTGGTGTTGAAAAACCACTTTTCGCACTTGTGTTGGTGCAGGAAACCACTTTTGCACTTGTATTAGTGTGGAAAAAACACTTTTCGCACTTGTGTTAGTGTTGAAAAACCACTTTTCGCACTTGTGTTAGTGCTGAAAAACCACTTTTCGCACTTGTGTTAGTGTTGAAAAACCACTTTTCGAACTTGTGTTGGTGCAGGAAACCACTTTTGCACTTGTATTCGTGTGGGAAAAACACTTTTTGCACTTGTGATAGTGTTGAAAAACCACTTTTCGCACTTGTGTTAGTGTTGAAAAACCACTTTTCGCACTTGTGTTGGTGCAGGAAACCACTTTTGCACTTGTATTAGTGTGGAAAAACCACTTTTCACACTTGTGTTAGTGTTGAAAAACCACTTTTCGCACTTGTGTTGGTGCAGGAAACCACTTTTGCACTTGTATTAGTCTGGAAAAACCACTTTTTGCACTTGTGATAGTGTTGAAAAACCACTTTTCGCACTTGTGTTAGTGTTGAAAAACCACTTTTTGCACTTGTGTTAGTGTTGAAAAACCACTTTTCACACTTGTGATAGTGTTGAAAAACCACTTTTCGCACTTGTGTTGGTGCAGGAAACCACTTTTGATCTTGTATTAGTGTGGAAAAAACACTTTTTGCACTTGAGATAGTGTTGAAAAACCACTTTTCGCACGTGTGTTAGTGTTGAAAAACCACTTTTCGCACTTGTGTTGGTGCAGGAAACCACTTTTGCACTTGTATTAGTGTGGAAAAAACACTTTTTGCACTTGTGATAGTGTTGAAAAACCACTTTTCGCACTTGTGTTAGTGTTGAAAAACCACTTTTCGCACTTGCGTTAGTGTTGAAAAACCACTTTTCGCACTTGTGTTGGTGCAGGAAACCACTTTTGCACTTGTATTAGTGTGGAAAAAACACTTTTCACACTTGTGTTAGTGTTGAAAAACCACTTTTCGCACTTGTGTTGGTGCAGGAAACCACTTTTGCACTTGTATTAGTGTGGAAAAAACACTTTTCGCACTTGTGTTAGTGTTGAAAAACCACTTTTCGCACTTGTGTTGGTGCAGGAAACCACTTTTGCACTTGTATTCGTGTGGAAAAAACACTTTTTGCACTTGTGATAGTGTTGAAAAACCACTTTTCGCACTTGTGTTAGTGTTGAAAAACCACTCTTCGCACTTGTGTTGGTGCAGGAAACCACTTTTACACTTGTATTAGTGTGGAAAAACCACTTTTCGCACTTGTGTTAGTGTTGAAAAACCACTTTTCGCACTTGTGTTGGTGCAGGAAACCACTTTTGCTCTTGTATTAGTCTGGAAAAACCACTTTTTGCACTTGTGATAGTGTTGAAAAACCACTTTTCGCACTTGTGTTAGTGTTGAAAAACCACTTTTCACACTTGTGTTAGTGTTGAAAAACCACTTTTCGCACTTGTGTTGGTGCAGGAAACCACTTTTGCACTTGTAATAGTGTTGCAAAACCACTTTTCGCACTTGTGTTAGTGTTGAAAAACCACTTTTCGCACTTGTATTGGACGTTGGTGCAGGAAACCACTTTTCGCACTTGTGTTAGTGTTGAAAAACCACTTTTTGCACTTGTGATAGTGTTGAAAAACCACTTTTCGCACTTGTGTTGGTGCAGGAAACCACTTTTGCACTTGTATGAGTGTGGAAAAAACACTTTTAGCACTTGTGTTAGTGTTGAAAAAACACTTTCGCACTTGTGTTAGTGTGGAAAAAACACTTTTCGCACTTGTGTTGGTGCAGGAAACCACTTTTGCACTTGTATTCGTGTGGGAAAACCACTTTTTGCACTTGTGATAGTGTTGAAAAACCACTTTTCGCACTTATGTTGGTGCAGGAAACCACTTTTGCACTTGTATGAGTGTGGAAAAAACACTTTTTGCACTTGTGATAGTGTTGAAAAACCACTTTTCGCACTTGTGTTGGTGCAGGAAACCACTTTTGCACTTGTATTAGTGTGGAAAAAACACTTTTCGCACTTGTGTTAGTGTTGAAAAACCACTTTTCGCACTTGTGTTGGTGCAGGAAACCACTTTTGCACTTGTATTAGTGTCGAAAAAACACTTTTCGCACTTGTGATAGTGTTGAAAAACCACTTTTCGCACTTGTGTTGGTGCAGCAAACCACTTTTGCACTTGTATTTGTGTGGAAAAAACACTTTTCGCACTTGTGTTAGTGTTGAAAAACCAGTTTTCGCACTTGTGTTAGTGTTGAAAAACCACTTTTCGCACTTGCGTTGGTGCAGGAAACCACTTTTGCACTTGTATTAGAGTGGAAAAAACACTTTTTGCACTTGTGATAGTGTTGAAAAACCACTTTTCTCACTTGTGTTAGTGTTGAAAAACCACTTTTCGCACTTGTGTTGGTGCAGGAAACCACTTTTGCACTTGTATTGGTGTGGAAAAACCACTTTTCGCACTTGTGTTAGTGTTGAAAAACCACTTTTCGCACTTGTGTTAGTGTTGAAAAACCACTTTTCGCACTTGTGTTGGTGCAGGAAACCACTTTTGCACTTGTATTAGTGTGGAAAAAAAACTTTTTGCACTTGTGATAGTGTTGAAAAACCACTTTTCGCACTTGTGTTAGTGTTGAAAAACCACTTTTCGCACTTGTGTTGGTGCAGGAAACCACTTTTGCACTTGTATTAGTGTGGAAAAACCACTTTTCGCACTTATGTTAGTGTTGAAAAACCACTTTTCGCACTTGTGTTAGTGTTGAAAAACCACTTTTCGCACTTGTGTTAGTGTTGAAAAACCACTTTTCACACTTGTGTTGGTGCAGGAAACCACTTTTGCACTTGTATTAGTGTGGAAAAAACACTTTTCGCACTTGTGTTAGTGTTGAAAAACCACTTTTCGCACTTGTGTTAGTGTTGAAAAACCACTTTTCGCACTTGTGTTGGTGCAGGAAACCACTTTTGCACTTGTATTAGTGTGGAAAAACCACTTTCGCACTTGTGTTAGTGTTGAAAAAACACTTTTCGCACTTGTGCTGGTGTTGAAAAACCACTTTTCGCACTTGTGTTGGTGCAGGAAACCACTTTTGCACTTGTATTAGTGTGGAAAAAACACTTTTCGCACTTGTGTTAGTGTTGAAAAACCACTTTTCGCACTTGTGTTAGTGTTGAAAAACCACTTTTCGCACTTGTGTTAGTGTTGAAAAACCACTTTTCGAACTTGTGTTGGTGCAGGAAACCACTTTTGCACTTGTATTCGTGTGGGAAAAACACTTTTTGCACTTGTGATAGTGTTGAAAAACCACTTTTCGCACTTGTGTTAGTGTTGAAAAACCACTTTTCGCACTTGTGTTGGTGCAGGAAACCACTTTTGCACTTGTATTAGTGTGGAAAAACCACTTTTCACACTTGTGTTAGTGTTGAAAAACCACTTTTCGCACTTGTGTTGGTGCAGGAAACCACTTTTGCACTTGTATTAGTCTGGAAAAACCACTTTTTGCACTTGTGATAGTGTTGAAAAACCACTTTTCGCACTTGTGTTAGTGTTGAAAAACCACTTTTTGCACTTGTGTTAGTGTTGAAAAACCACTTTTCACACTTGTGATAGTGTTGAAAAACCACTTTTCGCACTTGTGTTGGTGCAGGAAACCACTTTTGATCTTGTATTAGTGTGGAAAAAACACTTTTTGCACTTGAGATAGTGTTGAAAAACCACTTTTCGCACGTGTGTTAGTGTTGAAAAACCACTTTTCGCACTTGTGTTGGTGCAGGAAACCACTTTTGCACTTGTATTAGTGTGGAAAAAACACTTTTTGCACTTGTGATAGTGTTGAAAAACCACTTTTCGCACTTTTGTTAGTGTTGAAAAACCACTTTTCGCACTTGCGTTAGTGTTGAAAAACCACTTTTCGCACTTGTGTTGGTGCAGGAAACCACTTTTGCACTTGTATTAGTGTGGAAAAAACACTTTTCACACTTGTGTTAGTGTTGAAAAACCACTTTTCGCACTTGTGTTGGTGCAGGAAACCACTTTTGCACTTGTATTAGTGTGGAAAAAACACTTTTCGCACTTGTGTTAGTGTTGAAAAACCACTTTTCGCACTTGTGTTGGTGCAGGAAACCACTTTTGCACTTGTATTCGTGTGGAAAAAACACTTTTTGCACTTGTGATAGTGTTGAAAAACCACTTTTCGCACTTGTGTTAGTGTTGAAAAACCACTCTTCGCACTTGTGTTGGTGCAGGAAACCACTTTTACACTTGTATTAGTGTGGAAAAACCACTTTTCGCACTTGTGTTAGTGTTGAAAAACCACTTTTCGCACTTGTGTTGGTGCAGGAAACCACTTTTGCTCTTGTATTAGTCTGGAAAAACCACTTTTTGCACTTGTGATAGTGTTGAAAAACCACTTTTCGCACTTGTGTTAGTGTTGAAAAACCACTTTTCACACTTGTGTTAGTGTTGAAAAACCACTTTTCGCACTTGTGTTGGTGCAGGAAACCACTTTTGCACTTGTATTAGTGTGGAAAAAACACTTTTTGCACTTGTGTTAGTGTTGAAAAACCACTTTTCGCACTTGTGTTAGTGTTGAAAAACCACTTTTCACACTTGTGTTGGTGCAGGAAACCACTTTTGCACTTGTATTAGTGTGGAAAAACCACTTTTCGCACTTGCGTTAGTGTTGAAAAACCACTTTTCGCACTTGTGTTAGTGTTGAAAAACCACTTTTCGCACTTGTGTTAGTGTTGAAAAACCACTTTTCACACTTATGTTGGTGCAGGAAACCACTTTTGCACTTGTATTAGTGTGGAAAAAACACTTTTTGCTCTTGTGATAGTGTTGAAAAACCACTTTTCGCACTTGTGTTAGTGTTGAAAAACCACTTTTCGCACTTGTGTTAGTGTTGAAAAACCACTTTTCGCACTTGTGTTGGTGCAGGAAACCACTTTTGCACTTGTATTAGTGTGGAAAAAACACTTTTTGCACTTGTGTTAGTGTTGAAAAACCACTTTTCGCACTTGTGTTAGTGTTGAAAAACCACTTTTCGCACTTGTGTTGGTGCAGGAAACCACTTTTGCACTTGTATTAGTGTGGAAAAACCACTTTTCGCACTTGTGTTAGTGTTGAAAAACCACTTTTCGCACTTGTGTTAGTGTTGAAAAACCACTTTTCACACTTGTGTTAGTGTTGAAAAACCACTTTTCGCACTTGTGTTGGTGCAGGAAACCACTTTTGCACTTGTATTAGTGTGGAAAAAACACTTTTCGCATTTGTATTAGTGTGGAAAAAACACTTTTCGCACTTGTGTGTGTTGAAAAACCACTTTTCGCACTTGTGTTAGTGTTGAAAAACCACTTTTCGCACTTGTGTTGGTGCAGGAAACCACTTTTGCACTTGTATTAGTGTGGAAAAAACACTTTTTGCACTTGTGATAGTGTTGAAAAACCACTTTTCGCACTTGTGTTAGTGTTGAAAAACCACTTTTCGCACTTGTGTTGGTGCAGGAAACCACTTTTGCACTTGTATTAGTGTGGAAAAACCACTTTTCGCACTTGTATTAGTGTTGAAAAACCACTTTTCGCACTTGTGTTAGTGTTGAAAAAACACTTTTCGCACTTATGTTGGTGCAGGAAACCACTTTTGCACTTGTATGAGTGTGGAAAAAACACTTTTCGCACTTGTGTTAGTGTTGAAAAAACACTTTCGCACTTGTGTTAGTGTTGAAAAACCACTTTTCGCACTTGTGTTAGTGTTGAAAAACCACTTTTCGCACTTGTGTTAGTGTTGAAAACCACTTTTCGCACTTGTGTTGGTGCAGGTAACCACTTTTGCATTTGTATTAGTGTGAAAAAAACACTTTTCGCACTTGTGTTAGTGTTGAAAAACCACTTTTTGCACTTGTATTAGTGTGGAAAAAACACTTTTCGCACTTGTGTTGGTGCAGGAAACCACTTTTGCACTTGTATTAGTGTGGAAAAAACACTTTTTGCACTTGTGATAGTGTTGAAAAACCACTTTTCGCACTTGTGTTAGTGTTGAAAAACCACTTTTCGCACTTGTGTTGGTGCAGGAAACCACTTTTGCACTTGCATTAGTGTGGAAAAAACACTTTTCGCACTTGTGTTAGTGTTGAAAAACCACTTTTCGCACTTGTGTTCGTGCAGGAAACCACTTTTGCACTTGTATTAGTGTGGAAAAAACACTTTTTGCACTTGTGATAGTGTTGAAAAACCACTTTTCGCACTTTTGTTAGTGTTGAAAAACCACTTTTCGCACTTGTGTTGGTGCAGGAAACCACTTTTGCACTTGTAATAGTGTTGCAAAACCACTTTTCGCACTTGTGTTAGTGTTGAAAAACCACTTTTCGCACTTGTATTGGACGTTGGTGCAGGAAACCACTTTTCGCACTTGTGTTAGTGTTGAAAAACCACTTTTTGCACTTGTGATAGTGTTGAAAAACCACTTTTCGCACTTGTGTTGGTGCAGGAAACCACTTTTGCACTTGTATGAGTGTGGAAAAAACACTTTTAGCACTTGTGTTAGTGTTGAAAAAACACTTTCGCACTTGTGTTAGTGTGGAAAAAACACTTTTCGCACTTGTGTTGGTGCAGGAAACCACTTTTGCACTTGTATTCGTGTGGGAAAACCACTTTTTGCACTTGTGATAGTGTTGAAAAACCACTTTTCGCACTTATGTTGGTGCAGGAAACCACTTTTGCACTTGTATGAGTGTGGAAAAAACACTTTTTGCACTTGTGATAGTGTTGAAAAACCACTTTTCGCACTTGTGTTGGTGCAGGAAACCACTTTTGCACTTGTATTAGTGTGGAAAAAACACTTTTCGCACTTGTGTTAGTGTTGAAAAACCACTTTTCGCACTTGTGTTGGTGCAGGAAACCACTTTTGCACTTGTATTAGTGTCGAAAAAACACTTTTCGCACTTGTGATAGTGTTGAAAAACCACTTTTCGCACTTGTGTTGGTGCAGCAAACCACTTTTGCACTTGTATTTGTGTGGAAAAAACACTTTTCGCACTTGTGTTAGTGTTGAAAAACCAGTTTTCGCACTTGTGTTAGTGTTGAAAAACCACTTTTCGCACTTGCGTTGGTGCAGGAAACCACTTTTGCACTTGTATTAGAGTGGAAAAAACACTTTTTGCACTTGTGATAGTGTTGAAAAACCACTTTTCTCACTTGTGTTAGTGTTGAAAAACCACTTTTCGCACTTGTGTTGGTGCAGGAAACCACTTTTGCACTTGTATTGGTGTGGAAAAACCACTTTTCGCACTTGTGTTAGTGTTGAAAAACCACTTTTCGCACTTGTGTTAGTGTTGAAAAACCACTTTTCGCACTTGTGTTGGTGCAGGAAACCACTTTTGCACTTGTATTAGTGTGGAAAAAAAACTTTTTGCACTTGTGATAGTGTTGAAAAACCACTTTTCGCACTTGTGTTAGTGTTGAAAAACCACTTTTCGCACTTGTGTTGGTGCAGGAAACCACTTTTGCACTTGTATTAGTGTGGAAAAACCACTTTTCGCACTTATGTTAGTGTTGAAAAACCACTTTTCGCACTTGTGTTAGTGTTGAAAAACCACTTTTCGCACTTGTGTTGGTGCAGGAAACCACTTTTGCACTTGTATTAGTGTGGAAAAACCACTTTTCGCACTTATGTTAGTGTTGAAAAACCACTTTTCGCACTTGTGTTAGTGTTGAAAAACCACTTTTCACACTTGTGTTGGTGCAGGAAACCACTTTTGCACTTGTATTAGTGTGGAAAAAACACTTTTCGCACTTGTGTTAGTGTTGAAAAACCACTTTTCGCACTTGTGTTAGTGTTGAAAAACCACTTTTCGCACTTGTGTTGGTGCAGGAAACCACTTTTGCACTTGTATTAGTGTGGAAAAACCACTTTCGCACTTGTGTTAGTGTTGAAAAAACACTTTTCGCACTTGTGCTGGTGTTGAAAAACCACTTTTCGCACTTGTGTTGGTGCAGGAAACCACTTTTGCACTTGTATTAGTGTGGAAAAAACACTTTTCGCACTTGTGTTAGTGTTGAAAAACCACTTTTCGCACTTGTGTTAGTGTTGAAAAACCACTTTTCGCACTTGTGTTAGTGTTGAAAAACCACTTTTCGAACTTGTGTTGGTGCAGGAAACCACTTTTGCACTTGTATTCGTGTGGGAAAAACACTTTTTGCACTTGTGATAGTGTTGAAAAACCACTTTTCGCACTTGTGTTAGTGTTGAAAAACCACTTTTCGCACTTGTGTTGGTGCAGGAAACCACTTTTGCACTTGTATTAGTGTGGAAAAACCACTTTTCACACTTGTGTTAGTGTTGAAAAACCACTTTTCGCACTTGTGTTGGTGCAGGAAACCACTTTTGCACTTGTATTAGTCTGGAAAAACCACTTTTTGCACTTGTGATAGTGTTGAAAAACCACTTTTCGCACTTGTGTTAGTGTTGAAAAACCACTTTTTGCACTTGTGTTAGTGTTGAAAAACCACTTTTCACACTTGTGATAGTGTTGAAAAACCACTTTTCGCACTTGTGTTGGTGCAGGAAACCACTTTTGATCTTGTATTAGTGTGGAAAAAACACTTTTTGCACTTGAGATAGTGTTGAAAAACCACTTTTCGCACGTGTGTTAGTGTTGAAAAACCACTTTTCGCACTTGTGTTGGTGCAGGAAACCACTTTTGCACTTGTATTAGTGTGGAAAAAACACTTTTTGCACTTGTGATAGTGTTGAAAAACCACTTTTCGCACTTGTGTTAGTGTTGAAAAACCACTTTTCGCACTTGCGTTAGTGTTGAAAAACCACTTTTCGCACTTGTGTTGGTGCAGGAAACCACTTTTGCACTTGTATTAGTGTGGAAAAAACACTTTTCACACTTGTGTTAGTGTTGAAAAACCACTTTTCGCACTTGTGTTGGTGCAGGAAACCACTTTTGCACTTGTATTAGTGTGGAAAAAACACTTTTCGCACTTGTGTTAGTGTTGAAAAACCACTTTTCGCACTTGTGTTGGTGCAGGAAACCACTTTTGCACTTGTATTCGTGTGGAAAAAACACTTTTTGCACTTGTGATAGTGTTGAAAAACCACTTTTCGCACTTGTGTTAGTGTTGAAAAACCACTCTTCGCACTTGTGTTGGTGCAGGAAACCACTTTTACACTTGTATTAGTGTGGAAAAACCACTTTTCGCACTTGTGTTAGTGTTGAAAAACCACTTTTCGCACTTGTGTTGGTGCAGGAAACCACTTTTGCTCTTGTATTAGTCTGGAAAAACCACTTTTTGCACTTGTGATAGTGTTGAAAAACCACTTTTCGCACTTGTGTTAGTGTTGAAAAACCACTTTTCACACTTGTGTTAGTGTTGAAAAACCACTTTTCGCACTTGTGTTGGTGCAGGAAACCACTTTTTGCACTTGTGATAGTGTTGAAAAACCACTTTTCGCACTTGTGTTAGTGTTGCAAAACCACTTTTCGCACTTGTGTTAGTGTTGAAAAACCACTTTTCGCACTTGTATTGGACGTTGGTGCAGGAAACCACTTTTCGCACTTGTGTTAGTGTTGAAAAACCACTTTTTGCACTTGTGATAGTGTTGAAAAACCACTTTTCGCACTTGTGTTGGTGCAGGAAACCACTTTTGCACTTGTATGAGTGTGGAAAAAACACTTTTAGCACTTGTGTTAGTGTTGAAAAAACACTTTCGCACTTGTGTTAGTGTGGAAAAAACACTTTTCGCACTTGTGTTGGTGCAGGAAACCACTTTTGCACTTGTATTCGTGTGGGAAAACCACTTTTTGCACTTGTGATAGTGTTGAAAAACCACTTTTCGCACTTATGTTGGTGCAGGAAACCACTTTTGCACTTGTATGAGTGTGGAAAAAACACTTTTTGCACTTGTGATAGTGTTGAAAAACCACTTTTCGCACTTGTGTTGGTGCAGGAAACCACTTTTGCACTTGTATTAGTGTGGAAAAAACACTTTTCGCACTTGTGTTAGTGTTGAAAAACCACTTTTCGCACTTGTGTTGGTGCAGGAAACCACTTTTGCACTTGTATTAGTGTCGAAAAAACACTTTTCGCACTTGTGATAGTGTTGAAAAACCACTTTTCGCACTTGTGTTGGTGCAGCAAACCACTTTTGCACTTGTATTTGTGTGGAAAAAACACTTTTCGCACTTGTGTTAGTGTTGAAAAACCAGTTTTCGCACTTGTGTTAGTGTTGAAAAACCACTTTTCGCACTTGCGTTGGTGCAGGAAACCACTTTTGCACTTGTATTAGAGTGGAAAAAACACTTTTTGCACTTGTGATAGTGTTGAAAAACCACTTTTCTCACTTGTGTTAGTGTTGAAAAACCACTTTTCGCACTTGTGTTGGTGCAGGAAACCACTTTTGCACTTGTATTGGTGTGGAAAAACCACTTTTCGCACTTGTGTTAGTGTTGAAAAACCACTTTTCGCACTTGTGTTAGTGTTGAAAAACCACTTTTCGCACTTGTGTTGGTGCAGGAAACCACTTTTGCACTTGTATTAGTGTGGAAAAAAAACTTTTTGCACTTGTGATAGTGTTGAAAAACCACTTTTCGCACTTGTGTTAGTGTTGAAAAACCACTTTTCGCACTTGTGTTGGTGCAGGAAACCACTTTTGCACTTGTATTAGTGTGGAAAAACCACTTTTCGCACTTATGTTAGTGTTGAAAAACCACTTTTCGCACTTGTGTTAGTGTTGAAAAACCACTTTTCGCACTTGTGTTAGTGTTGAAAAACCACTTTTCACACTTGTGTTGGTGCAGGAAACCACTTTTGCACTTGTATTAGTGTGGAAAAAACACTTTTCGCACTTGTGTTAGTGTTGAAAAACCACTTTTCGCACTTGTGTTAGTGTTGAAAAACCACTTTTCGCACTTGTGTTGGTGCAGGAAACCACTTTTGCACTTGTATTAGTGTGGAAAAACCACTTTCGCACTTGTGTTAGTGTTGAAAAAACACTTTTCGCACTTGTGCTGGTGTTGAAAAACCACTTTTCGCACTTGTGTTGGTGCAGGAAACCACTTTTGCACTTGTATTAGTGTGGAAAAAACACTTTTCGCACTTGTGTTAGTGTTGAAAAACCACTTTTCGCACTTGTGTTAGTGTTGAAAAACCACTTTTCGCACTTGTGTTAGTGTTGAAAAACCACTTTTCGAACTTGTGTTGGTGCAGGAAACCACTTTTGCACTTGTATTCGTGTGGGAAAAACACTTTTTGCACTTGTGATAGTGTTGAAAAACCACTTTTCGCACTTGTGTTAGTGTTGAAAAACCACTTTTCGCACTTGTGTTGGTGCAGGAAACCACTTTTGCACTTGTATTAGTGTGGAAAAACCACTTTTCACACTTGTGTTAGTGTTGAAAAACCACTTTTCGCACTTGTGTTGGTGCAGGAAACCACTTTTGCACTTGTATTAGTCTGGAAAAACCACTTTTTGCACTTGTGATAGTGTTGAAAAACCACTTTTCGCACTTGTGTTAGTGTTGAAAAACCACTTTTTGCACTTGTGTTAGTGTTGAAAAACCACTTTTCACACTTGTGATAGTGTTGAAAAACCACTTTTCGCACTTGTGTTGGTGCAGGAAACCACTTTTGATCTTGTATTAGTGTGGAAAAAACACTTTTTGCACTTGAGATAGTGTTGAAAAACCACTTTTCGCACGTGTGTTAGTGTTGAAAAACCACTTTTCGCACTTGTGTTGGTGCAGGAAACCACTTTTGCACTTGTATTAGTGTGGAAAAAACACTTTTTGCACTTGTGATAGTGTTGAAAAACCACTTTTCGCACTTGTGTTAGTGTTGAAAAACCACTTTTCGCACTTGCGTTAGTGTTGAAAAACCACTTTTCGCACTTGTGTTGGTGCAGGAAACCACTTTTGCACTTGTATTAGTGTGGAAAAAACACTTTTCACACTTGTGTTAGTGTTGAAAAACCACTTTTCGCACTTGTGTTGGTGCAGGAAACCACTTTTGCACTTGTATTAGTGTGGAAAAAACACTTTTCGCACTTGTGTTAGTGTTGAAAAACCACTTTTCGCACTTGTGTTGGTGCAGGAAACCACTTTTGCACTTGTATTCGTGTGGAAAAAACACTTTTTGCACTTGTGATAGTGTTGAAAAACCACTTTTCGCACTTGTGTTAGTGTTGAAAAACCACTCTTCGCACTTGTGTTGGTGCAGGAAACCACTTTTACACTTGTATTAGTGTGGAAAAACCACTTTTCGCACTTGTGTTAGTGTTGAAAAACCACTTTTCGCACTTGTGTTGGTGCAGGAAACCACTTTTGCTCTTGTATTAGTCTGGAAAAACCACTTTTTGCACTTGTGATAGTGTTGAAAAACCACTTTTCGCACTTGTGTTAGTGTTGAAAAACCACTTTTCACACTTGTGTTAGTGTTGAAAAACCACTTTTCGCACTTGTGTTGGTGCAGGAAACCACTTTTGCACTTGTAATAGTGTTGCAAAACCACTTTTCGCACTTGTGTTAGTGTTGAAAAACCACTTTTCGCACTTGTATTGGACGTTGGTGCAGGAAACCACTTTTCGCACTTGTGTTAGTGTTGAAAAACCACTTTTTGCACTTGTGATAGTGTTGAAAAACCACTTTTCGCACTTGTGTTGGTGCAGGAAACCACTTTTGCACTTGTATGAGTGTGGAAAAAACACTTTTAGCACTTGTGTTAGTGTTGAAAAAACACTTTCGCACTTGTGTTAGTGTGGAAAAAACACTTTTCGCACTTGTGTTGGTGCAGGAAACCACTTTTGCACTTGTATTCGTGTGGGAAAACCACTTTTTGCACTTGTGATAGTGTTGAAAAACCACTTTTCGCACTTATGTTGGTGCAGGAAACCACTTTTGCACTTGTATGAGTGTGGAAAAAACACTTTTTGCACTTGTGATAGTGTTGAAAAACCACTTTTCGCACTTGTGTTGGTGCAGGAAACCACTTTTGCACTTGTATTAGTGTGGAAAAAACACTTTTCGCACTTGTGTTAGTGTTGAAAAACCACTTTTCGCACTTGTGTTGGTGCAGGAAACCACTTTTGCACTTGTATTAGTGTCGAAAAAACACTTTTCGCACTTGTGATAGTGTTGAAAAACCACTTTTCGCACTTGTGTTGGTGCAGCAAACCACTTTTGCACTTGTATTTGTGTGGAAAAAACACTTTTCGCACTTGTGTTAGTGTTGAAAAACCAGTTTTCGCACTTGTGTTAGTGTTGAAAAACCACTTTTCGCACTTGCGTTGGTGCAGGAAACCACTTTTGCACTTGTATTAGAGTGGAAAAAACACTTTTTGCACTTGTGATAGTGTTGAAAAACCACTTTTCTCACTTGTGTTAGTGTTGAAAAACCACTTTTCGCACTTGTGTTGGTGCAGGAAACCACTTTTGCACTTGTATTGGTGTGGAAAAACCACTTTTCGCACTTGTGTTAGTGTTGAAAAACCACTTTTCGCACTTGTGTTAGTGTTGAAAAACCACTTTTCGCACTTGTGTTGGTGCAGGAAACCACTTTTGCACTTGTATTAGTGTGGAAAAAAAACTTTTTGCACTTGTGATAGTGTTGAAAAACCACTTTTCGCACTTGTGTTAGTGTTGAAAAACCACTTTTCGCACTTGTGTTGGTGCAGGAAACCACTTTTGCACTTGTATTAGTGTGGAAAAACCACTTTTCGCACTTATGTTAGTGTTGAAAAACCACTTTTCGCACTTGTGTTAGTGTTGAAAAACCACTTTTCGCACTTGTGTTAGTGTTGAAAAACCACTTTTCACACTTGTGTTGGTGCAGGAAACCACTTTTGCACTTGTATTAGTGTGGAAAAAACACTTTTCGCACTTGTGTTAGTGTTGAAAAACCACTTTTCGCACTTGTGTTAGTGTTGAAAAACCACTTTTCGCACTTGTGTTGGTGCAGGAAACCACTTTTGCACTTGTATTAGTGTGGAAAAACCACTTTCGCACTTGTGTTAGTGTTGAAAAAACACTTTTCGCACTTGTGCTGGTGTTGAAAAACCACTTTTCGCACTTGTGTTGGTGCAGGAAACCACTTTTGCACTTGTATTAGTGTGGAAAAAACACTTTTCGCACTTGTGTTAGTGTTGAAAAACCACTTTTCGCACTTGTGTTAGTGTTGAAAAACCACTTTTCGCACTTGTGTTAGTGTTGAAAAACCACTTTTCGAACTTGTGTTGGTGCAGGAAACCACTTTTGCACTTGTATTCGTGTGGGAAAAACACTTTTTGCACTTGTGATAGTGTTGAAAAACCACTTTTCGCACTTGTGTTAGTGTTGAAAAACCACTTTTCGCACTTGTGTTGGTGCAGGAAACCACTTTTGCACTTGTATTAGTGTGGAAAAACCACTTTTCACACTTGTGTTAGTGTTGAAAAACCACTTTTCGCACTTGTGTTGGTGCAGGAAACCACTTTTGCACTTGTATTAGTCTGGAAAAACCACTTTTTGCACTTGTGATAGTGTTGAAAAACCACTTTTCGCACTTGTGTTAGTGTTGAAAAACCACTTTTTGCACTTGTGTTAGTGTTGAAAAACCACTTTTCACACTTGTGATAGTGTTGAAAAACCACTTTTCGCACTTGTGTTGGTGCAGGAAACCACTTTTGATCTTGTATTAGTGTGGAAAAAACACTTTTTGCACTTGAGATAGTGTTGAAAAACCACTTTTCGCACGTGTGTTAGTGTTGAAAAACCACTTTTCGCACTTGTGTTGGTGCAGGAAACCACTTTTGCACTTGTATTAGTGTGGAAAAAACACTTTTTGCACTTGTGATAGTGTTGAAAAACCACTTTTCGCACTTTTGTTAGTGTTGAAAAACCACTTTTCGCACTTGCGTTAGTGTTGAAAAACCACTTTTCGCACTTGTGTTGGTGCAGGAAACCACTTTTGCACTTGTATTAGTGTGGAAAAAACACTTTTCACACTTGTGTTAGTGTTGAAAAACCACTTTTCGCACTTGTGTTGGTGCAGGAAACCACTTTTGCACTTGTATTAGTGTGGAAAAAACACTTTTCGCACTTGTGTTAGTGTTGAAAAACCACTTTTCGCACTTGTGTTGGTGCAGGAAACCACTTTTGCACTTGTATTCGTGTGGAAAAAACACTTTTTGCACTTGTGATAGTGTTGAAAAACCACTTTTCGCACTTGTGTTAGTGTTGAAAAACCACTCTTCGCACTTGTGTTGGTGCAGGAAACCACTTTTACACTTGTATTAGTGTGGAAAAACCACTTTTCGCACTTGTGTTAGTGTTGAAAAACCACTTTTCGCACTTGTGTTGGTGCAGGAAACCACTTTTGCTCTTGTATTAGTCTGGAAAAACCACTTTTTGCACTTGTGATAGTGTTGAAAAACCACTTTTCGCACTTGTGTTAGTGTTGAAAAACCACTTTTCACACTTGTGTTAGTGTTGAAAAACCACTTTTCGCACTTGTGTTGGTGCAGGAAACCACTTTTGCACTTGTATTAGTGTGGAAAAAACACTTTTTGCACTTGTGTTAGTGTTGAAAAACCACTTTTCGCACTTGTGTTAGTGTTGAAAAACCACTTTTCACACTTGTGTTGGTGCAGGAAACCACTTTTGCACTTGTATTAGTGTGGAAAAACCACTTTTCGCACTTGCGTTAGTGTTGAAAAACCACTTTTCGCACTTGTGTTAGTGTTGAAAAACCACTTTTCGCACTTGTGTTAGTGTTGAAAAACCACTTTTCACACTTATGTTGGTGCAGGAAACCACTTTTGCACTTGTATTAGTGTGGAAAAAACACTTTTTGCTCTTGTGATAGTGTTGAAAAACCACTTTTCGCACTTGTGTTAGTGTTGAAAAACCACTTTTCGCACTTGTGTTAGTGTTGAAAAACCACTTTTCGCACTTGTGTTGGTGCAGGAAACCACTTTTGCACTTGTATTAGTGTGGAAAAAACACTTTTTGCACTTGTGTTAGTGTTGAAAAACCACTTTTCGCACTTGTGTTAGTGTTGAAAAACCACTTTTCGCACTTGTGTTGGTGCAGGAAACCACTTTTGCACTTGTATTAGTGTGGAAAAACCACTTTTCGCACTTGTGTTAGTGTTGAAAAACCACTTTTCGCACTTGTGTTAGTGTTGAAAAACCACTTTTCACACTTGTGTTAGTGTTGAAAAACCACTTTTCGCACTTGTGTTGGTGCAGGAAACCACTTTTGCACTTGTATTAGTGTGGAAAAAACACTTTTCGCATTTGTATTAGTGTGGAAAAAACACTTTTCGCACTTGTGTGTGTTGAAAAACCACTTTTCGCACTTGTGTTAGTGTTGAAAAACCACTTTTCGCACTTGTGTTGGTGCAGGAAACCACTTTTGCACTTGTATTAGTGTGGAAAAAACACTTTTTGCACTTGTGATAGTGTTGAAAAACCACTTTTCGCACTTGTGTTAGTGTTGAAAAACCACTTTTCGCACTTGTGTTGGTGCAGGAAACCACTTTTGCACTTGTATTAGTGTGGAAAAACCACTTTTCGCACTTGTATTAGTGTTGAAAAACCACTTTTCGCACTTGTGTTAGTGTTGAAAAAACACTTTTCGCACTTATGTTGGTGCAGGAAACCACTTTTGCACTTGTATGAGTGTGGAAAAAACACTTTTCGCACTTGTGTTAGTGTTGAAAAAACACTTTCGCACTTGTGTTAGTGTTGAAAAACCACTTTTCGCACTTGTGTTAGTGTTGAAAAACCACTTTTCGCACTTGTGTTAGTGTTGAAAACCACTTTTCGCACTTGTGTTGGTGCAGGTAACCACTTTTGCATTTGTATTAGTGTGAAAAAAACACTTTTCGCACTTGTGTTAGTGTTGAAAAACCACTTTTTGCACTTGTATTAGTGTGGAAAAAACACTTTTCGCACTTGTGTTGGTGCAGGAAACCACTTTTGCACTTGTATTAGTGTGGAAAAAACACTTTTTGCACTTGTGATAGTGTTGAAAAACCACTTTTCGCACTTGTGTTAGTGTTGAAAAACCACTTTTCGCACTTGTGTTGGTGCAGGAAACCACTTTTGCACTTGCATTAGTGTGGAAAAAACACTTTTCGCACTTGTGTTAGTGTTGAAAAACCACTTTTCGCACTTGTGTTCGTGCAGGAAACCACTTTTGCACTTGTATTAGTGTGGAAAAACACTTTTTGCACTTGTGATAGTGTTGAAAAACAACTTTTCGCAATTTTGTTAGTGTTGAAAAACCACTTTTCGCACTTGTGTTGGTGCAGGAAACCACTTTTGCACTTGTAATAGTGTTGCAAAACCACTTTTCGCACTTGTGTTAGTGTTGAAAAACCACTTTTCGCACTTGTATTGGACGTTGGTGCAGGAAACCACTTTTCGCACTTGTGTTAGTGTTGAAAAACCACTTTTTGCACTTGTAATAGTGTTGAAAAAACACTTTTCGCACTTGTGTTGGTGCAGGAAACCACTTTTGCACTTGTATGAGTGTGGAAAAAACACTTTTCGCACTTGTGTTAGTGTTGAAAAAACACTTTCGCACTTGTGTTAGTGTGGAAAAAACACTTTTCGCACTTGTGTTGGTGCAGGAAACCACTTTTGCACTTGTATTCGTGTGGGAAAACCACTTTTTGCACTTGTGATAGTGTTGAAAAACCACTTTTCGCACTTATGTTGGTGCAGGAAACCACTTTTGCACTTGTATGAGTGTGGAAAAAACACTTTTTGCACTTGTGATAGTGTTGAAAAACCACTTTTCGCACTTGTGTTGGTGCAGGAAACCACTTTTGCACTTGTATTAGTGTGGAAAAAACACTTTTCGCACTTGTATTAGTGTTGAAAAACCACTTTTCGCACTTGTGTTAGTGTTGAAAAACCACTTTTCGCACTTGTGTTGGTGCAGGAAACCACTTTTGCACTTGTATTAGTGTGGAAAAAACACTTTTCGCACTTGTGTTAGTGTTGAAAAACCACTTTTCGCACTTGTGTTGGTGCAGCAAACCACTTTTGCACTTGTATTTGTGTGGAAAAAACACTTTTCGCACTTGTGTTAGTGTTGAAAAACCAGTTTTCGCACTTGTGTTAGTGTTGAAAAACCACTTTTCGCACTTGCGTTGGTGCAGGAAACCACTTTTGCACTTGTATTAGAGTGGAAAAAACACTTTTTGCACTTGTGATAGTGTTGAAAAACCACTTTTCTCACTTGTGTTAGTGTTGAAAAACCACTTTTCGCACTTGTGTTGGTGCAGGAAACCACTTTTGCACTTGTATTGGTGTGGAAAAACCACTTTTCGCACTTGTGTTAGTGTTGAAAAACCACTTTTCGCACTTGTGTTAGTGTTGAAAAACCACTTTTCGCACTTGTGTTGGTGCAGGAAACCACTTTTGCACTTGTATTAGTGTGGAAAAAAAACTTTTTGCACTTGTGATAGTGTTGAAAAACCACTTTTCGCACTTGTGTTAGTGTTGAAAAACCACTTTTCGCACTTGTGTTGGTGCAGGAAACCACTTTTGCACTTGTATTAGTGTGGAAAAACCACTTTTCGCACTTATGTTAGTGTTGAAAAACCACTTTTCGCACTTGTGTTAGTGTTGAAAAACCACTTTTCGCACTTGTGTTAGTGTTGAAAAACCACTTTTCACACTTGTGTTGGTGCAGGAAACCACTTTTGCACTTGTATTAGTGTGGAAAAAACACTTTTCGCACTTGTGTTAGTGTTGAAAAACCACTTTTCGCACTTGTGTTAGTGTTGAAAAACCACTTTTCGCACTTGTGTTGGTGCAGGAAACCACTTTTGCACTTGTATTAGTGTGGAAAAACCACTTTCGCACTTGTGTTAGTGTTGAAAAAACACTTTTCGCACTTGTGCTGGTGTTGAAAAACCACTTTTCGCACTTGTGTTGGTGCAGGAAACCACTTTTGCACTTGTATTAGTGTGGAAAAAACACTTTTCGCACTTGTGTTAGTGTTGAAAAACCACTTTTCGCACTTGTGTTAGTGTTGAAAAACCACTTTTCGCACTTGTGTTAGTGTTGAAAAACCACTTTTCGAACTTGTGTTGGTGCAGGAAACCACTTTTGCACTTGTATTCGTGTGGGAAAAACACTTTTTGCACTTGTGATAGTGTTGAAAAACCACTTTTCGCACTTGTGTTAGTGTTGAAAAACCACTTTTCGCACTTGTGTTGGTGCAGGAAACCACTTTTGCACTTGTATTAGTGTGGAAAAACCACTTTTCACACTTGTGTTAGTGTTGAAAAACCACTTTTCGCACTTGTGTTGGTGCAGGAAACCACTTTTGCACTTGTATTAGTCTGGAAAAACCACTTTTTGCACTTGTGATAGTGTTGAAAAACCACTTTTCGCACTTGTGTTAGTGTTGAAAAACCACTTTTTGCACTTGTGTTAGTGTTGAAAAACCACTTTTCACACTTGTGATAGTGTTGAAAAACCACTTTTCGCACTTGTGTTGGTGCAGGAAACCACTTTTGATCTTGTATTAGTGTGGAAAAAACACTTTTTGCACTTGAGATAGTGTTGAAAAACCACTTTTCGCACGTGTGTTAGTGTTGAAAAACCACTTTTCGCACTTGTGTTGGTGCAGGAAACCACTTTTGCACTTGTATTAGTGTGGAAAAAACACTTTTTGCACTTGTGATAGTGTTGAAAAACCACTTTTCGCACTTTTGTTAGTGTTGAAAAACCACTTTTCGCACTTGCGTTAGTGTTGAAAAACCACTTTTCGCACTTGTGTTGGTGCAGGAAACCACTTTTGCACTTGTATTAGTGTGGAAAAAACACTTTTCACACTTGTGTTAGTGTTGAAAAACCACTTTTCGCACTTGTGTTGGTGCAGGAAACCACTTTTGCACTTGTATTAGTGTGGAAAAAACACTTTTCGCACTTGTGTTAGTGTTGAAAAACCACTTTTCGCACTTGTGTTGGTGCAGGAAACCACTTTTGCACTTGTATTCGTGTGGAAAAAACACTTTTTGCACTTGTGATAGTGTTGAAAAACCACTTTTCGCACTTGTGTTAGTGTTGAAAAACCACTCTTCGCACTTGTGTTGGTGCAGGAAACCACTTTTACACTTGTATTAGTGTGGAAAAACCACTTTTCGCACTTGTGTTAGTGTTGAAAAACCACTTTTCGCACTTGTGTTGGTGCAGGAAACCACTTTTGCTCTTGTATTAGTCTGGAAAAACCACTTTTTGCACTTGTGATAGTGTTGAAAAACCACTTTTCGCACTTGTGTTAGTGTTGAAAAACCACTTTTCACACTTGTGTTAGTGTTGAAAAACCACTTTTCGCACTTGTGTTGGTGCAGGAAACCACTTTTGCACTTGTATTAGTGTGGAAAAAACACTTTTTGCACTTGTGTTAGTGTTGAAAAACCACTTTTCGCACTTGTGTTAGTGTTGAAAAACCACTTTTCACACTTGTGTTGGTGCAGGAAACCACTTTTGCACTTGTATTAGTGTGGAAAAACCACTTTTCGCACTTGCGTTAGTGTTGAAAAACCACTTTTCGCACTTGTGTTAGTGTTGAAAAACCACTTTTCGCACTTGTGTTAGTGTTGAAAAACCACTTTTCACACTTATGTTGGTGCAGGAAACCACTTTTGCACTTGTATTAGTGTGGAAAAAACACTTTTTGCTCTTGTGATAGTGTTGAAAAACCACTTTTCGCACTTGTGTTAGTGTTGAAAAACCACTTTTCGCACTTGTGTTAGTGTTGAAAAACCACTTTTCGCACTTGTGTTGGTGCAGGAAACCACTTTTGCACTTGTATTAGTGTGGAAAAAACACTTTTTGCACTTGTGTTAGTGTTGAAAAACCACTTTTCGCACTTGTGTTAGTGTTGAAAAACCACTTTTCGCACTTGTGTTGGTGCAGGAAACCACTTTTGCACTTGTATTAGTGTGGAAAAACCACTTTTCGCACTTGTGTTAGTGTTGAAAAACCACTTTTCGCACTTGTGTTAGTGTTGAAAAACCACTTTTCACACTTGTGTTAGTGTTGAAAAACCACTTTTCGCACTTGTGTTGGTGCAGGAAACCACTTTTGCACTTGTATTAGTGTGGAAAAAACACTTTTCGCATTTGTATTAGTGTGGAAAAAACACTTTTCGCACTTGTGTGTGTTGAAAAACCACTTTTCGCACTTGTGTTAGTGTTGAAAAACCACTTTTCGCACTTGTGTTGGTGCAGGAAACCACTTTTGCACTTGTATTAGTGTGGAAAAAACACTTTTTGCACTTGTGATAGTGTTGAAAAACCACTTTTCGCACTTGTGTTAGTGTTGAAAAACCACTTTTCGCACTTGTGTTGGTGCAGGAAACCACTTTTGCACTTGTATTAGTGTGGAAAAACCACTTTTCGCACTTGTATTAGTGTTGAAAAACCACTTTTCGCACTTGTGTTAGTGTTGAAAAAACACTTTTCGCACTTATGTTGGTGCAGGAAACCACTTTTGCACTTGTATGAGTGTGGAAAAAACACTTTTCGCACTTGTGTTAGTGTTGAAAAAACACTTTCGCACTTGTGTTAGTGTTGAAAAACCACTTTTCGCACTTGTGTTAGTGTTGAAAAACCACTTTTCGCACTTGTGTTAGTGTTGAAAACCACTTTTCGCACTTGTGTTGGTGCAGGTAACCACTTTTGCATTTGTATTAGTGTGAAAAAAACACTTTTCGCACTTGTGTTAGTGTTGAAAAACCACTTTTTGCACTTGTATTAGTGTGGAAAAAACACTTTTCGCACTTGTGTTGGTGCAGGAAACCACTTTTGCACTTGTATTAGTGTGGAAAAAACACTTTTTGCACTTGTGATAGTGTTGAAAAACCACTTTTCGCACTTGTGTTAGTGTTGAAAAACCACTTTTCGCACTTGTGTTGGTGCAGGAAACCACTTTTGCACTTGCATTAGTGTGGATAAAACACTTTTCGCACTTGTGTTAGTGTTGAAAAACCACTTTTCGCACTTGTGTTCGTGCAGGAAACCACTTTTGCACTTGTATTAGTGTGGAAAAACACTTTTTGCACTTGTGATAGTGTTGAAAAACAACTTTTCGCAATTTTGTTAGTGTTGAAAAACCACTTTTCGCACTTGTGTTGGTGCAGGAAACCACTTTTGCACTTGTAATAGTGTTGCAAAACCACTTTTCGCACTTGTGTTAGTGTTGAAAAACCACTTTTCGCACTTGTATTGGACGTTGGTGCAGGAAACCACTTTTCGCACTTGTGTTAGTGTTGAAAAACCACTTTTTGCACTTGTAATAGTGTTGAAAAAACACTTTTCGCACTTGTGTTGGTGCAGGAAACCACTTTTGCACTTGTATGAGTGTGGAAAAAACACTTTTCGCACTTGTGTTAGTGTTGAAAAAACACTTTCGCACTTGTGTTAGTGTGGAAAAAACACTTTTCGCACTTGTGTTGGTGCAGGAAACCACTTTTGCACTTGTATTCGTGTGGGAAAACCACTTTTTGCACTTGTGATAGTGTTGAAAAACCACTTTTCGCACTTATGTTGGTGCAGGAAACCACTTTTGCACTTGTATGAGTGTGGAAAAAACACTTTTTGCACTTGTGATAGTGTTGAAAAACCACTTTTCGCACTTGTGTTGGTGCAGGAAACCACTTTTGCACTTGTATTAGTGTGGAAAAAACACTTTTCGCACTTGTATTAGTGTTGAAAAACCACTTTTCGCACTTGTGTTAGTGTTGAAAAACCACTTTTCGCACTTGTGTTGGTGCAGGAAACCACTTTTGCACTTGTATTAGTGTGGAAAAAACACTTTTCGCACTTGTGTTAGTGTTGAAAAACCACTTTTCGCACTTGTGTTGGTGCAGCAAACCACTTTTGCACTTGTATTTGTGTGGAAAAAACACTTTTCGCACTTGTGTTAGTGTTGAAAAACCAGTTTTCGCACTTGTGTTAGTGTTGAAAAACCACTTTTCGCACTTGCGTTGGTGCAGGAAACCACTTTTGCACTTGTATTAGAGTGGAAAAAACACTTTTTGCACTTGTGATAGTGTTGAAAAACCACTTTTCTCACTTGTGTTAGTGTTGAAAAACCACTTTTCGCACTTGTGTTGGTGCAGGAAACCACTTTTGCACTTGTATTGGTGTGGAAAAACCACTTTTCGCACTTGTGTTAGTGTTGAAAAACCACTTTTCGCACTTGTGTTAGTGTTGAAAAACCACTTTTCGCACTTGTGTTGGTGCAGGAAACCACTTTTGCACTTGTATTAGTGTGGAAAAAACACTTTTTGCACTTGTGATAGTGTTGAAAAACCACTTTTCGCACTTGTGTTAGTGTTGAAAAACCACTTTTCGCACTTGTGTTGGTGCAGGAAACCACTTTTGCACTTGTATTAGTGTGGAAAAACCACTTTTCGCACTTATGTTAGTGTTGAAAAACCACTTTTCGCACTTGTGTTAGTGTTGAAAAACCACTTTTCGCACTTGTGTTAGTGTTGAAAAACCACTTTTCACACTTGTGTTGGTGCAGGAAACCACTTTTGCACTTGTATTAGTGTGGAAAAAACACTTTTCGCACTTGTGTTAGTGTTGAAAAACCACTTTTCGCACTTGTGTTAGTGTTGAAAAACCACTTTTCGCACTTGTGTTGGTGCAGGAAACCACTTTTGCACTTGTATTAGTGTGGAAAAAACACTTTTCGCACTTGTGTTAGTGTTGAAAAACCACTTTTCGCACTTGTGTTGGTGCAGCAAACCACTTTTGCACTTGTATTAGTGTGGATAAAACACTTTTTGCACTTGTGATAGTGTTGAAAAACCACTTTTCGCACTTGTGTTAGTGTTGAAAAACCACTTTTCGCACTTGTGTTGGTGCAGGAAACCACTTTTGCACTTGTATTTGTGTGGAAAAACCACTTTTCGCACTTGTGTTAGTGTTGAAAAACCATTTTTTGCACTTGTGTTAGTGTTGAAAAACCACTTTCCGCACTTGTGTTGGTGCAGGAAACCACTTTTGCACTTGTATTAGTGTGGAAAAAACACTTTTTGCACTTGTGATAGTGTTGAAAAACCACTTTTCGCACTTGTGTTAGTGTTGAAAAACCACTTTTCGCACTTGTGTTGGTGCAGCAAACCACTTTTGCACTTGTATTAGTGTGGAAAAAACACTTTTTGCACTTGTGATAGTGTTGAAAAACCACTTTTCTCACTTGTGTTAGTGTTGAAAAACCACTTTTCGCACTTGTGTTGGTGCAGGAAACCACTTTTGCACTTGTATTGGTGTGGAAAAACCACTTTTCGCACTTGTGTTAGTGTTGAAAAACCACTTTTCGCACTTGTGTTAGTGTTGAAAAACCACTTTTCGCACTTGTGTTGGTGCAGGAAACCACTTTTGCACTTGTATTAGTGTGGAAAAAAAACTTTTTGCACTTGTGATAGTGTTGAAAAACCACTTTTCGCACTTGTGTTAGTGTTGAAAAACCACTTTTCGCACTTGTGTTGGTGCAGGAAACCACTTTTGCACTTGTATTAGTGTGGAAAAACCACTTTTCGCACTTATGTTAGTGTTGAAAAACCACTTTTCGCACTTGTGTTAGTGTTGAAAAACCACTTTTCGCACTTGTGTTAGTGTTGAAAAACCACTTTTCACACTTGTGTTGGTGCAGGAAACCACTTTTGCACTTGTATTAGTGTGGAAAAAACACTTTTCGCACTTGTGTTAGTGTTGAAAAACCACTTTTCGCACTTGTGTTAGTGTTGAAAAACCACTTTTCGCACTTGTGTTGGTGCAGGAAACCACTTTTGCACTTGTATTAGTGTGGAAAAACCACTTTCGCACTTGTGTTAGTGTTGAAAAAACACTTTTCGCACTTGTGCTGGTGTTGAAAAACCACTTTTCGCACTTGTGTTGGTGCAGGAAACCACTTTTGCACTTGTATTAGTGTGGAAAAAACACTTTTCGCACTTGTGTTAGTGTTGAAAAACCACTTTTCGCACTTGTGTTAGTGTTGAAAAACCACTTTTCGCACTTGTGTTAGTGTTGAAAAACCACTTTTCGAACTTGTGTTGGTGCAGGAAACCACTTTTGCACTTGTATTCGTGTGGGAAAAACACTTTTTGCACTTGTGATAGTGTTGAAAAACCACTTTTCGCACTTGTGTTAGTGTTGAAAAACCACTTTTCGCACTTGTGTTGGTGCAGGAAACCACTTTTGCACTTGTATTAGTGTGGAAAAACCACTTTTCACACTTGTGTTAGTGTTGAAAAACCACTTTTCGCACTTGTGTTGGTGCAGGAAACCACTTTTGCACTTGTATTAGTCTGGAAAAACCACTTTTTGCACTTGTGATAGTGTTGAAAAACCACTTTTCGCACTTGTGTTAGTGTTGAAAAACCACTTTTTGCACTTGTGTTAGTGTTGAAAAACCACTTTTCACACTTGTGATAGTGTTGAAAAACCACTTTTCGCACTTGTGTTGGTGCAGGAAACCACTTTTGATCTTGTATTAGTGTGGAAAAAACACTTTTTGCACTTGAGATAGTGTTGAAAAACCACTTTTCGCACGTGTGTTAGTGTTGAAAAACCACTTTTCGCACTTGTGTTGGTGCAGGAAACCACTTTTGCACTTGTATTAGTGTGGAAAAAACACTTTTTGCACTTGTGATAGTGTTGAAAAACCACTTTTCGCACTTTTGTTAGTGTTGAAAAACCACTTTTCGCACTTGCGTTAGTGTTGAAAAACCACTTTTCGCACTTGTGTTGGTGCAGGAAACCACTTTTGCACTTGTATTAGTGTGGAAAAAACACTTTTCACACTTGTGTTAGTGTTGAAAAACCACTTTTCGCACTTGTGTTGGTGCAGGAAACCACTTTTGCACTTGTATTAGTGTGGAAAAAACACTTTTCGCACTTGTGTTAGTGTTGAAAAACCACTTTTCGCACTTGTGTTGGTGCAGGAAACCACTTTTGCACTTGTATTCGTGTGGAAAAAACACTTTTTGCACTTGTGATAGTGTTGAAAAACCACTTTTCGCACTTGTGTTAGTGTTGAAAAACCACTCTTCGCACTTGTGTTGGTGCAGGAAACCACTTTTACACTTGTATTAGTGTGGAAAAACCACTTTTCGCACTTGTGTTAGTGTTGAAAAACCACTTTTCGCACTTGTGTTGGTGCAGGAAACCACTTTTGCTCTTGTATTAGTCTGGAAAAACCACTTTTTGCACTTGTGATAGTGTTGAAAAACCACTTTTCGCACTTGTGTTAGTGTTGAAAAACCACTTTTCACACTTGTGTTAGTGTTGAAAAACCACTTTTCGCACTTGTGTTGGTGCAGGAAACCACTTTTGCACTTGTATTAGTGTGGAAAAAACACTTTTTGCACTTGTGTTAGTGTTGAAAAACCACTTTTCGCACTTGTGTTAGTGTTGAAAAACCACTTTTCACACTTGTGTTGGTGCAGGAAACCACTTTTGCACTTGTATTAGTGTGGAAAAACCACTTTTCGCACTTGCGTTAGTGTTGAAAAACCACTTTTCGCACTTGTGTTAGTGTTGAAAAACCACTTTTCGCACTTGTGTTAGTGTTGAAAAACCACTTTTCACACTTATGTTGGTGCAGGAAACCACTTTTGCACTTGTATTAGTGTGGAAAAAACACTTTTTGCTCTTGTGATAGTGTTGAAAAACCACTTTTCGCACTTGTGTTAGTGTTGAAAAACCACTTTTCGCACTTGTGTTAGTGTTGAAAAACCACTTTTCGCACTTGTGTTGGTGCAGGAAACCACTTTTGCACTTGTATTAGTGTGGAAAAAACACTTTTTGCACTTGTGTTAGTGTTGAAAAACCACTTTTCGCACTTGTGTTAGTGTTGAAAAACCACTTTTCGCACTTGTGTTGGTGCAGGAAACCACTTTTGCACTTGTATTAGTGTGGAAAAACCACTTTTCGCACTTGTGTTAGTGTTGAAAAACCACTTTTCGCACTTGTGTTAGTGTTGAAAAACCACTTTTCACACTTGTGTTAGTGTTGAAAAACCACTTTTCGCACTTGTGTTGGTGCAGGAAACCACTTTTGCACTTGTATTAGTGTGGAAAAAACACTTTTCGCATTTGTATTAGTGTGGAAAAAACACTTTTCGCACTTGTGTGTGTTGAAAAACCACTTTTCGCACTTGTGTTAGTGTTGAAAAACCACTTTTCGCACTTGTGTTGGTGCAGGAAACCACTTTTGCACTTGTATTAGTGTGGAAAAAACACTTTTTGCACTTGTGATAGTGTTGAAAAACCACTTTTCGCACTTGTGTTAGTGTTGAAAAACCACTTTTCGCACTTGTGTTGGTGCAGGAAACCACTTTTGCACTTGTATTAGTGTGGAAAAACCACTTTTCGCACTTGTATTAGTGTTGAAAAACCACTTTTCGCACTTGTGTTAGTGTTGAAAAAACACTTTTCGCACTTATGTTGGTGCAGGAAACCACTTTTGCACTTGTATGAGTGTGGAAAAAACACTTTTCGCACTTGTGTTAGTGTTGAAAAAACACTTTCGCACTTGTGTTAGTGTTGAAAAACCACTTTTCGCACTTGTGTTAGTGTTGAAAAACCACTTTTCGCACTTGTGTTAGTGTTGAAAACCACTTTTCGCACTTGTGTTGGTGCAGGTAACCACTTTTGCATTTGTATTTGTGTGAAAAAAACACTTTTCGCACTTGTGTTAGTGTTGAAAAACCACTTTTTGCACTTGTATTAGTGTGGAAAAAACACTTTTCGCACTTGTGTTGGTGCAGGAAACCACTTTTGCACTTGTATTAGTGTGGAAAAAACACTTTTTGCACTTGTGATAGTGTTGAAAAACCACTTTTCGCACTTGTGTTAGTGTTGAAAAACCACTTTTCGCACTTGTGTTGGTGCAGGAAACCACTTTTGCACTTGCATTAGTGTGGAAAAAACACTTTTCGCACTTGTGTTAGTGTTGAAAAACCACTTTTCGCACTTGTGTTCGTGCAGGAAACCACTTTTGCACTTGTATTAGTGTGGAAAAACACTTTTTGCACTTGTGATAGTGTTGAAAAACAACTTTTCGCAATTTTGTTAGTGTTGAAAAACCACTTTTCGCACTTGTGTTGGTGCAGGAAACCACTTTTGCACTTGTAATAGTGTTGCAAAACCACTTTTCGCACTTGTGTTAGTGTTGAAAAACCACTTTTCGCACTTGTATTGGACGTTGGTGCAGGAAACCACTTTTCGCACTTGTGTTAGTGTTGAAAAACCACTTTTTGCACTTGTAATAGTGTTGAAAAAACACTTTTCGCACTTGTGTTGGTGCAGGAAACCACTTTTGCACTTGTATGAGTGTGGAAAAAACACTTTTCGCACTTGTGTTAGTGTTGAAAAAACACTTTCGCACTTGTGTTAGTGTGGAAAAAACACTTTTCGCACTTGTGTTGGTGCAGGAAACCACTTTTGCACTTGTATTCGTGTGGGAAAACCACTTTTTGCACTTGTGATAGTGTTGAAAAACCACTTTTCGCACTTATGTTGGTGCAGGAAACCACTTTTGCACTTGTATGAGTGTGGAAAAAACACTTTTTGCACTTGTGATAGTGTTGAAAAACCACTTTTCGCACTTGTGTTGGTGCAGGAAACCACTTTTGCACTTGTATTAGTGTGGAAAAAACACTTTTCGCACTTGTATTAGTGTTGAAAAACCACTTTTCGCACTTGTGTTAGTGTTGAAAAACCACTTTTCGCACTTGTGTTGGTGCAGGAAACCACTTTTGCACTTGTATTAGTGTGGAAAAAACACTTTTCGCACTTGTGTTAGTGTTGAAAAACCACTTTTCGCACTTGTGTTGGTGCAGCAAACCACTTTTGCACTTGTATTTGTGTGGAAAAAACACTTTTCGCACTTGTGTTAGTGTTGAAAAACCAGTTTTCGCACTTGTGTTAGTGTTGAAAAACCACTTTTCGCACTTGCGTTGGTGCAGGAAACCACTTTTGCACTTGTATTAGAGTGGAAAAAACACTTTTTGCACTTGTGATAGTGTTGAAAAACCACTTTTCTCACTTGTGTTAGTGTTGAAAAACCACTTTTCGCACTTGTGTTGGTGCAGGAAACCACTTTTGCACTTGTATTGGTGTGGAAAAACCACTTTTCGCACTTGTGTTAGTGTTGAAAAACCACTTTTCGCACTTGTGTTAGTGTTGAAAAACCACTTTTCGCACTTGTGTTGGTGCAGGAAACCACTTTTGCACTTGTATTAGTGTGGAAAAAACACTTTTTGCACTTGTGATAGTGTTGAAAAACCACTTTTCGCACTTGTGTTAGTGTTGAAAAACCACTTTTCGCACTTGTGTTGGTGCAGGAAACCACTTTTGCACTTGTATTAGTGTGGAAAAACCACTTTTCGCACTTATGTTAGTGTTGAAAAACCACTTTTCGCACTTGTGTTAGTGTTGAAAAACCACTTTTCGCACTTGTGTTAGTGTTGAAAAACCACTTTTCACACTTGTGTTGGTGCAGGAAACCACTTTTGCACTTGTATTAGTGTGGAAAAAACACTTTTCGCACTTGTGTTAGTGTTGAAAAACCACTTTTCGCACTTGTGTTAGTGTTGAAAAACCACTTTTCGCACTTGTGTTGGTGCAGGAAACCACTTTTGCACTTGTATTAGTGTGGAAAAAACACTTTTCGCACTTGTGTTAGTGTTGAAAAACCACTTTTCGCACTTGTGTTGGTGCAGCAAACCACTTTTGCACTTGTATTAGTGTGGATAAAACACTTTTTGCACTTGTGATAGTGTTGAAAAACCACTTTTCGCACTTGTGTTAGTGTTGAAAAACCACTTTTCGCACTTGTGTTGGTGCAGGAAACCACTTTTGCACTTGTATTTGTGTGGAAAAACCACTTTTCGCACTTGTGTTAGTGTTGAAAAACCATTTTTTGCACTTGTGTTAGTGTTGAAAAACCACTTTCCGCACTTGTGTTGGTGCAGGAAACCACTTTTGCACTTGTATTAGTGTGGAAAAAACACTTTTTGCACTTGTGATAGTGTTGAAAAACCACTTTTCGCACTTGTGTTAGTGTTGAAAAACCACTTTTCGCACTTGTGTTAGTGTTGAAAAACCACTTTTCGCACTTGTGTTAGTGTTGAAAAACCACTTTTCGCACTTGTGTTAGTGTTGAAAAACCACTTTTCGCACTTGTGTTAGTGTTGAAAAAACACTTTTCGCACTTGTGTTGGTGCAGGAAACCACTTTTGCACTTGTATTAGTGTGGAAAAAACACTTTTCGCACTTGTGTTAGTGTTGAAAAAACACTTTTCGCACTTGTGTTAGTGTTGAAAACTACTTTTCACACTTGTGTTAGTGTTGAAAAACCACTTTTCGCACTTGTGTTAGTGTTGAAAAACCACTTTTCGCACTTGTGTTGGTGCAGGAAACCACTTTTGCATTTGTATTTGTGTGGAAAAAACACTTTTCGCACTTGTGTTAGTGTTGAAAAACCACTTTTCGCACTTGTGTTAGTGTTGAAAAACCACTTTTCGCACTTGTGTTGGTGCAGGAAACCACTTTTGCACTTGTATTAGAGTGGAAAAAACACTTTTTGCACTTGTGATAGTGTTGAAAAACCACTTTTCTCACTTGTGTTAGTGTTGAAAAACCACTTTTCGCACTTGTGTTGGTGCAGGAAACCACTTTTGCACTTGTATTAGTGTGGAAAAACACTTTTGCACTTGTGATAGTGTTGAAAAACCACTTTTCGCACTTGTGTTAGTGTTGAAAAACCACTTTTTGCACTTGTGTTAGTGTTGAAAAACCACTTTTCACACTTGTGTTGGTGTTGAAAAACCACTTTTCGCACTTGTGTTGGTGCAGGAAACCACTTTTGCACTTGTAATAGTGTTGCAAAACCACTTTTCGCACTTGTGTTAGTGTTGAAAAACCACTTTTCGCACTTGTATTGGACGTTGGTGCAGGAAACCACTTTTCGCACTTGTGTTAGTGTTGAAAAACCACTTTTTGCACTTGTAATAGTGTTGAAAAAACACTTTTCGCACTTGTGTTGGTGCAGGAAACCACTTTTGCACTTGTATGAGTGTGGAAAAAACACTTTTCGCACTTGTGTTAGTGTTGAAAAAACACTTTCGCACTTGTGTTAGTGTGGAAAAAACACTTTTCGCACTTGTGTTGGTGCAGGAAACCACTTTTGCACTTGTATTCGTGTGGGAAAACCACTTTTTGCACTTGTGATAGTGTTGAAAAACCACTTTTCGCACTTATGTTGGTGCAGGAAACCACTTTTGCACTTGTATGAGTGTGGAAAAAACACTTTTTGCACTTGTGATAGTGTTGAAAAACCACTTTTCGCACTTGTGTTGGTGCAGGAAACCACTTTTGCACTTGTATTAGTGTGGAAAAAACACTTTTCGCACTTGTGTTAGTGTTGAAAAACCACTTTTCGCACTTGTGTTAGTGTTGAAAAACCACTTTTCGCACTTGTGTTGGTGCAGGAAACCACTTTTGCACTTGTATTAGTGTGGAAAAAACACTTTTCGCACTTGTGTTAGTGTTGAAAAACCACTTTTCGCACTTGTGTTGGTGCAGCAAACCACTTTTGCACTTGTATTTGTGTGGAAAAAACACTTTTCGCACTTGTGTTAGTGTTGAAAAACCAGTTTTCGCACTTGTGTTAGTGTTGAAAAACCACTTTTCGCACTTGCGTTGGTGCAGGAAACCACTTTTGCACTTGTATTAGAGTGGAAAAAACACTTTTTGCACTTGTGATAGTGTTGAAAAACCACTTTTCTCACTTGTGTTAGTGTTGAAAAACCACTTTTCGCACTTGTGTTGGTGCAGGAAACCACTTTTGCACTTGTATTGGTGTGGAAAAACCACTTTTCGCACTTGTGTTAGTGTTGAAAAACCACTTTTCGCACTTGTGTTAGTGTTGAAAAACCACTTTTCACACTTGTGTTAGTGTTGAAAAACCACTTTTCGCACTTGTGTTGGTGCAGGAAACCACTTTTGCACTTGTATTAGTGTGGAAAAAACACTTTTCGCATTTGTATTAGTGTGGAAAAAACACTTTTCGCACTTGTGTGTGTTGAAAAACCACTTTTCGCACTTGTGTTAGTGTTGAAAAACCACTTTTCGCACTTGTGTTGGTGCAGGAAACCACTTTTGCACTTGTATTAGTGTGGAAAAAACACTTTTTGCACTTGTGATAGTGTTGAAAAACCACTTTTCGCACTTGTGTTAGTGTTGAAAAACCACTTTTCGCACTTGTGTTGGTGCAGGAAACCACTTTTGCACTTGTATTAGTGTGGAAAAACCACTTTTCGCACTTGTATTAGTGTTGAAAAACCACTTTTCGCACTTGTGTTAGTGTTGAAAAAACACTTTTCGCACTTATGTTGGTGCAGGAAACCACTTTTGCACTTGTATGAGTGTGGAAAAAACACTTTTCGCACTTGTGTTAGTGTTGAAAAAACACTTTCGCACTTGTGTTAGTGTTGAAAAACCACTTTTCGCACTTGTGTTAGTGTTGAAAAACCACTTTTCGCACTTGTGTTAGTGTTGAAAACCACTTTTCGCACTTGTGTTGGTGCAGGTAACCACTTTTGCATTTGTATTAGTGTGAAAAAAACACTTTTCGCACTTGTGTTAGTGTTGAAAAACCACTTTTCGCACTTGTATTAGTGTGGAAAAAACACTTTTCGCACTTGTGTTGGTGCAGGAAACCACTTTTGCACTTGTATTAGTGTGGAAAAAACACTTTTTGCACTTGTGATAGTGTTGAAAAACCACTTTTCGCACTTGTGTTAGTGTTGAAAAACCACTTTTCGCACTTGTGTTGGTGCAGGAAACCACTTTTGCACTTGCATTAGTGTGGAAAAAACACTTTTCGCACTTGTGTTAGTGTTGAAAAACCACTTTTCGCACTTGTGTTCGTGCAGGAAACCACTTTTGCACTTGTATTAGTGTGGAAAAACACTTTTTGCACTTGTGATAGTGTTGAAAAACAACTTTTCGCACTTTTGTTAGTGTTGAAAAACCACTTTTCGCACTTGTGTTGGTGCAGGAAACCACTTTTGCACTTGTAATAGTGTTGCAAAACCACTTTTCGCACTTGTGTTAGTGTTGAAAAACCACTTTTCGCACTTGTATTGGACGTTGGTGCAGGAAACCACTTTTCGCACTTGTGTTAGTGTTGAAAAACCACTTTTTGCACTTGTAATAGTGTTGAAAAAACACTTTTCGCACTTGTGTTGGTGCAGGAAACCACTTTTGCACTTGTATGAGTGTGGAAAAAACACTTTTCGCACTTGTGTTAGTGTTGAAAAAACACTTTCGCACTTGTGTTAGTGTGGAAAAAACACTTTTCGCACTTGTGTTGGTGCAGGAAACCACTTTTGCACTTGTATTCGTGTGGGAAAACCACTTTTTGCACTTGTGATAGTGTTGAAAAACCACTTTTCGCACTTATGTTGGTGCAGGAAACCACTTTTGCACTTGTATGAGTGTGGAAAAAACACTTTTTGCACTTGTGATAGTGTTGAAAAACCACTTTTCGCACTTGTGTTGGTGCAGGAAACCACTTTTGCACTTGTATTAGTGTGGAAAAAACACTTTTCGCACTTGTATTAGTGTTGAAAAACCACTTTTCGCACTTGTGTTAGTGTTGAAAAACCACTTTTCGCACTTGTGTTGGTGCAGGAAACCACTTTTGCACTTGTATTAGTGTGGAAAAAACACTTTTCGCACTTGTGTTAGTGTTGAAAAACCACTTTTCGCACTTGTGTTGGTGCAGCAAACCACTTTTGCACTTGTATTTGTGTGGAAAAAACACTTTTCGCACTTGTGTTAGTGTTGAAAAACCAGTTTTCGCACTTGTGTTAGTGTTGAAAAACCACTTTTCGCACTTGCGTTGGTGCAGGAAACCACTTTTGCACTTGTATTAGAGTGGAAAAAACACTTTTTGCACTTGTGATAGTGTTGAAAAACCACTTTTCTCACTTGTGTTAGTGTTGAAAAACCACTTTTCGCACTTGTGTTGGTGCAGGAAACCACTTTTGCACTTGTATTGGTGTGGAAAAACCACTTTTCGCACTTGTGTTAGTGTTGAAAAACCACTTTTCGCACTTGTGTTAGTGTTGAAAAACCACTTTTCGCACTTGTGTTGGTGCAGGAAACCACTTTTGCACTTGTATTAGTGTGGAAAAAACACTTTTTGCACTTGTGATAGTGTTGAAAAACCACTTTTCGCACTTGTGTTAGTGTTGAAAAACCACTTTTCGCACTTGTGTTGGTGCAGGAAACCACTTTTGCACTTGTATTAGTGTGGAAAAACCACTTTTCGCACTTATGTTAGTGTTGAAAAACCACTTTTCGCACTTGTGTTAGTGTTGAAAAACCACTTTTCGCACTTGTGTTAGTGTTGAAAAACCACTTTTCACACTTGTGTTGGTGCAGGAAACCACTTTTGCACTTGTATTAGTGTGGAAAAAACACTTTTCGCACTTGTGTTAGTGTTGAAAAACCACTTTTCGCACTTGTGTTAGTGTTGAAAAACCACTTTTCGCACTTGTGTTGGTGCAGGAAACCACTTTTGCACTTGTATTAGTGTGGAAAAAACACTTTTCGCACTTGTGTTAGTGTTGAAAAACCACTTTTCGCACTTGTGTTGGTGCAGCAAACCACTTTTGCACTTGTATTAGTGTGGATAAAACACTTTTTGCACTTGTGATAGTGTTGAAAAACCACTTTTCGCACTTGTGTTAGTGTTGAAAAACCACTTTTCGCACTTGTGTTGGTGCAGGAAACCACTTTTGCACTTGTATTTGTGTGGAAAAACCACTTTTCGCACTTGTGTTAGTGTTGAAAAACCATTTTTTGCACTTGTGTTAGTGTTGAAAAACCACTTTCCGCACTTGTGTTGGTGCAGGAAACCACTTTTGCACTTGTATTAGTGTGGAAAAAACACTTTTTGCACTTGTGATAGTGTTGAAAAACCACTTTTCGCACTTGTGTTAGTGTTGAAAAACCACTTTTCGCACTTGTGTTAGTGTTGAAAAACCACTTTTCGCACTTGTGTTAGTGTTGAAAAACCACTTTTCGCACTTGTGTTAGTGTTGAAAAACCACTTTTCGCACTTGTGTTAGTGTTGAAAAAACACTTTTCGCACTTGTGTTGGTGCAGGAAACCACTTTTGCACTTGTATTAGTGTGGAAAAAACACTTTTCGCACTTGTGTTAGTGTTGAAAAAACACTTTTCGCACTTGTGTTAGTGTTGAAAACTACTTTTCACACTTGTGTTAGTGTTGAAAAACCACTTTTCGCACTTGTGTTAGTGTTGAAAAACCACTTTTCGCACTTGTGTTGGTGCAGGAAACCACTTTTGCATTTGTATTTGTGTGGAAAAAACACTTTTTGCACTTGTGATAGTGTTGAAAAACCACTTTTCGCACTTGTGTTAGTGTTGAAAAAACCACTTTTCGCACTTGTGTTGGTGCAGGAAACCACTTTTGCACTTGTATTAGTGTGGAAAAACCACTTTTCGCACTTATGTTAGTGTTGAAAAACCACTTTTCGCACTTGTGTTAGTGTTGAAAAACCACTTTTCGCACTTGTGTTAGTGTTGAAAAACCACTTTTCACACTTGTGTTGGTGCAGGAAACCACTTTTGCACTTGTATTAGTGTGGAAAAAACACTTTTCGCACTTGTGTTAGTGTTGAAAAACCACTTTTCGCACTTGTGTTAGTGTTGAAAAACCACTTTTCGCACTTGTGTTGGTGCAGGAAACCACTTTTGCACTTGTATTAGTGTGGAAAAAACACTTTTCGCACTTGTGTTAGTGTTGAAAACCACTTTTCGCACTTGTGTTGGTGCAGCAAACCACTTTTGCACTTGTATTAGTGTGGATAAAACACTTTTTGCACTTGTGATAGTGTTGAAAAACCACTTTTCGCACTTGTGTTAGTGTTGAAAAACCACTTTTCGCACTTGTGTTGGTGCAGGAAACCACTTTTGCACTTGTATTTGTGTGGAAAAACCACTTTTCGCACTTGTGTTAGTGTTGAAAAACCATTTTTTGCACTTGTGTTAGTGTTGAAAAACCACTTTCCGCACTTGTGTTGGTGCAGGAAACCACTTTTGCACTTGTATTAGTGTGGAAAAAACACTTTTTGCACTTGTGATAGTGTTGAAAAACCACTTTTCGCACTTGTGTTAGTGTTGAAAAACCACTTTTCGCACTTGTGTTAGTGTTGAAAAACCACTTTTCGCACTTGTGTTAGTGTTGAAAAACCACTTTTCGCACTTGTGTTAGTGTTGAAAAAACACTTTTCGCACTTGTGTTAGTGTTGAAAAAACACTTTTCGCACTTGTGTTGGTGCAGGAAACCACTTTTGCACTTGTATTAGTGTGGAAAAAACACTTTTCGCACTTGTGTTAGTGTTGAAAAAACACTTTTCGCACTTGTGTTAGTGTTGAAAACTACTTTTCACACTTGTGTTAGTGTTGAAAAACCACTTTTCGCACTTGTGTTAGTGTTGAAAAACCACTTTTCGCACTTGTGTTGGTGCAGGAAACCACTTTTGCATTTGTATTTGTGTGGAAAAAACACTTTTCGCACTTGTGTTAGTGTTGAAAAACCACTTTTCGCACTTGTGTTAGTGTTGAAAAACCACTTTTCGCACTTGTGTTGGTGCAGGAAACCACTTTTGCACTTGTATTAGAGTGGAAAAAACACTTTTTGCACTTGTGATAGTGTTGAAAAACCACTTTTCTCACGTGTTAGTGTTGAAAAACCACTTTTCGCACTTGTGTTGGTGCAGGAAACCACTTTTGCACTTGTATTAGTGTGGAAAAACACTTTTGCACTTGTGATAGTGTTGAAAAACCACTTTTCGCACTTGTGTTAGTGTTGAAAAACCACTTTTTGCACTTGTGTTAGTGTTGAAAAACCACTTTTCACACTTGTGTTGGTGTTGAAAAACCACTTTTCGCACTTGTGTTGGTGCAGGAAACCACTTTTGCACTTGTAATAGTGTTGCAAAACCACTTTTCGCACTTGTGTTAGTGTTGAAAAACCACTTTTCGCACTTGTATTGGACGTTGGTGCAGGAAACCACTTTTCGCACTTGTGTTAGTGTTGAAAAACCACTTTTTGCACTTGTAATAGTGTTGAAAAAACACTTTTCGCACTTGTGTTGGTGCAGGAAACCACTTTTGCACTTGTATGAGTGTGGAAAAAACACTTTTCGCACTTGTGTTAGTGTTGAAAAAACACTTTCGCACTTGTGTTAGTGTGGAAAAAACACTTTTCGCACTTGTGTTGGTGCAGGAAACCACTTTTGCACTTGTATTCGTGTGGGAAAACCACTTTTTGCACTTGTGATAGTGTTGAAAAACCACTTTTCGCACTTATGTTGGTGCAGGAAACCACTTTTGCACTTGTATGAGTGTGGAAAAAACACTTTTTGCACTTGTGATAGTGTTGAAAAACCACTTTTCGCACTTGTGTTGGTGCAGGAAACCACTTTTGCACTTGTATTAGTGTGGAAAAAACACTTTTCGCACTTGTGTTAGTGTTGAAAAACCACTTTTCGCACTTGTGTTAGTGTTGAAAAACCACTTTTCGCACTTGTGTTGGTGCAGGAAACCACTTTTGCACTTGTATTAGTGTGGAAAAAACACTTTTCGCACTTGTGTTAGTGTTGAAAAACCACTTTTCGCACTTGTGTTGGTGCAGCAAACCACTTTTGCACTTGTATTTGTGTGGAAAAAACACTTTTCGCACTTGTGTTAGTGTTGAAAAACCAGTTTTCGCACTTGTGTTAGTGTTGAAAAACCACTTTTCGCACTTGCGTTGGTGCAGGAAACCACTTTTGCACTTGTATTAGAGTGGAAAAAACACTTTTTGCACTTGTGATAGTGTTGAAAAACCACTTTTCTCACTTGTGTTAGTGTTGAAAAACCACTTTTCGCACTTGTGTTGGTGCAGGAAACCACTTTTGCACTTGTATTGGTGTGGAAAAACCACTTTTCGCACTTGTGTTAGTGTTGAAAAACCACTTTTCGCACTTGTGTTAGTGTTGAAAAACCACTTTTCGCACTTGTGTTGGTGCAGGAAACCACTTTTGCACTTGTATTAGTGTGGAAAAAACACTTTTCGCACTTGTGTTAGTGTTGAAAAACCACTTTTCGCACTTGTGTTGGTGCAGCAAACCACTTTTGCACTTGTATTAGTGTGGAAAAAACACTTTTTGCACTTGTGATAGTGTTGAAAAAACACTTTTCGCACTTGTGTTAGTGTTGAAAAACCACTTTTCGCACTTGTGTTGGTGCAGGAAACCACTTTTGCACTTGTATTTGTGTGGAAAAACCACTTTTCGCACTTGTGTTAGTGTTGAAAAACCATTTTTTGCACTTGTGTTAGTGTTGAAAAACCACTTTCCGCACTTGTGTTGGTGCAGGAAACCACTTTTGCACTTGTATTAGTGTGGAAAAAACACTTTTTGCACTTGTGATAGTGTTGAAAAACCACTTTTCGCACTTGTGTTAGTGTTGAAAAACCACTTTTCGCACTTGTGTTAGTGTTGAAAAACCACTTTTCGCACTTGTGTTAGTGTTGAAAAACCACTTTTCGCACTTGTGTTAGTGTTGAAAAACCACTTTTCGCACTTGTGTTAGTGTTGAAAAAACACTTTTCGCACTTGTGTTGGTGCAGGAAACCACTTTTGCACTTGTATTAGTGTGGAAAAAACACTTTTCGCACTTGTGTTAGTGTTGAAAAAACACTTTTCGCACTTGTGTTAGTGTTGAAAACTACTTTTCACACTTGTGTTAGTGTTGAAAAACCACTTTTCGCACTTGTGTTAGTGTTGAAAAACCACTTTTCGCACTTGTGTTGGTGCAGGAAACCACTTTTGCATTTGTATTTGTGTGGAAAAAACACTTTTCGCACTTGTGTTAGTGTTGAAAAACCACTTTTCGCACTTGTGTTAGTGTTGAAAAACCACTTTTCGCACTTGTGTTGGTGCAGGAAACCACTTTTGCACTTGTATTAGAGTGGAAAAAACACTTTTTGCACTTGTGATAGTGTTGAAAAACCACTTTTCTCACTTGTGTTAGTGTTGAAAAACCACTTTTCGCACTTGTGTTGGTGCAGGAAACCACTTTTGCACTTGTCTTAGTGTGGAAAAACACTTTTGCACTTGTGATAGTGTTGAAAAACCACTTTTCGCACTTGTGTTAGTGTTGAAAAACCACTTTTTGCACTTGTGTTAGTGTTGAAAAACCACTTTTCACACTTGTGTTGGTGTTGAAAAACCACTTTTCGCACTTGTGTTGGTGCAGGAAACCACTTTTGCACTTGTAATAGTGTTGCAAAACCACTTTTCGCACTTGTGTTAGTGTTGAAAAACCACTTTTCGCACTTGTATTGGACGTTGGTGCAGGAAACCACTTTTCGCACTTGTGTTAGTGTTGAAAAACCACTTTTTGCACTTGTAATAGTGTTGAAAAAACACTTTTCGCACTTGTGTTGGTGCAGGAAACCACTTTTGCACTTGTATGAGTGTGGAAAAAACACTTTTCGCACTTGTGTTGGTGTTGAAAAAACACTTTCGCACTTGTGTTAGTGTGGAAAAAACACTTTTCGCACTTGTGTTGGTGCAGGAAACCACTTTTGCACTTGTATTCGTGTGGGAAAACCACTTTTTGCACTTGTGATAGTGTTGAAAAACCACTTTTCGCACTTATGTTGGTGCAGGAAACCACTTTTGCACTTGTATGAGTGTGGAAAAAACACTTTTTGCACTTGTGATAGTGTTGAAAAACCACTTTTCGCACTTGTGTTGGTGCAGGAAACCACTTTTGCACTTGTATTAGTGTGGAAAAAACACTTTTCGCACTTGTGTTAGTGTTGAAAAACCACTTTTCGCACTTGTGTTAGTGTTGAAAAACCACTTTTCGCACTTGTGTTGGTGCAGGAAACCACTTTTGCACTTGTATTAGTGTGGAAAAAACACTTTTCGCACTTGTGTTAGTGTTGAAAAACCACTTTTCGCACTTGTGTTGGTGCAGCAAACCACTTTTGCACTTGTATTTGTGTGGAAAAAACACTTTTCGCACTTGTGTTAGTGTTGAAAAACCAGTTTTTGCACTTGTGTTAGTGTTGAAAAACCACTTTTCGCACTTGCGTTGGTGCAGGAAACCACTTTTGCACTTGTATTAGAGTGGAAAAACCACTTTTCGCACTTGTGTTGGTGCAGGAAACCACTTTTGCACTTGTATTGGTGTGGAAAAACCACTTTTCGCACTTGTGTTAGTGTTGAAAAACCACTTTTCGCACTTGTGTTAGTGTTGAAAAACCACTTTTCGCACTTGTGTTGGTGCAGGAAACCACTTTTGCACTTGTATTAGTGTGGAAAAAACACTTTTTGCACTTGTGATAGTGTTGAAAAACCACTTTTCGCACTTGTGTTAGTGTTGAAAAACCACTTTTCGCACTTGTGTTGGTGCAGGAAACCACTTTTGCACTTGTATTAGTGTGGAAAAACCACTTTTCGCACTTATGTTAGTGTTGAAAAACCACTTTTCGCACTTGTGTTAGTGTTGAAAAACCACTTTTCGCACTTGTGTTAGTGTTGAAAAACCACTTTTCACACTTGTGTTGGTGCAGGAAACCACTTTTGCACTTGTATTAGTGTGGAAAAAACACTTTTCGCACTTGTGTTAGTGTTGAAAAACCACTTTTCGCACTTGTGTTAGTGTTGAAAAACCACTTTTCGCACTTGTGTTGGTGCAGGAAACCACTTTTGCACTTGTATTAGTGTGGAAAAAACACTTTTCGCACTTGTGTTAGTGTTGAAAAACCACTTTTCGCACTTGTGTTGGTGCAGCAAACCACTTTTGCACTTGTATTAGTGTGGAAAAAACACTTTTTGCACTTGTGATAGTGTTGAAAAACCACTTTTCGCACTTGTGTTAGTGTTGAAAAACCACTTTTCGCACTTGTGTTGGTGCAGGAAACCACTTTTGCACTTGTATTTGTGTGGAAAAACCACTTTTCGCACTTGTGTTAGTGTTGAAAAACCATTTTTTGCACTTGTGTTAGTGTTGAAAAACCACTTTCCGCACTTGTGTTGGTGCAGGAAACCACTTTTGCACTTGTATTAGTGTGGAAAAAACACTTTTTGCACTTGTGATAGTGTTGAAAAACCACTTTTCGCACTTGTGTTAGTGTTGAAAAACCACTTTTCGCACTTGTGTTAGTGTTGAAAAACCACTTTTCGCACTTGTGTTAGTGTTGAAAAACCACTTTTCGCACTTGTGTTAGTGTTGAAAAACCACTTTTCGCACTTGTGTTAGTGTTGAAAAAACACTTTTCGCACTTGTGTTGGTGCAGGAAACCACTTTTGCACTTGTATTAGTGTGGAAAAAACACTTTTCGCACTTGTGTTAGTGTTGAAAAAACACTTTTCGCACTTGTGTTAGTGTTGAAAACTACTTTTCACACTTGTGTTAGTGTTGAAAAACCACTTTTCGCACTTGTGTTAGTGTTGAAAAACCACTTTTCGCACTTGTGTTGGTGCAGGAAACCACTTTTGCATTTGTATTTGTGTGGAAAAAACACTTTTCGCACTTGTGTTAGTGTTGAAAAACCACTTTTCGCACTTGTGTTAGTGTTGAAAAACCACTTTTCGCACTTGTGTTGGTGCAGGAAACCACTTTTGCACTTGTATTAGAGTGGATAAAACACTTTTTGCACTTGTGATAGTGTTGAAAAACCACTTTTCTCACTTGTGTTAGTGTTGAAAAACCACTTTTCGCACTTGTGTTGGTGCAGGAAACCACTTTTGCACTTGTATTAGTGTGGAAAAACACTTTTGCACTTGTGATAGTGTTGAAAAACCACTTTTCGCACTTGTGTTCGTGTTGAAAAACCACTTTTCGCACTTGTGTTCGTGTTGAAAAACCACTTTTCGCACTTGTGTTGGTGCAGGAAACCACTTTTGCACTTGTATTAGTGTGGAAAAAACACTTTTTGCACTTGTGATAGTGTTGAAAACCCACTTTTCGCACTTGTGTTAGTGTTGAAAAACCACTTTTCGCACTTATGTTGGTGCAGGAAACCACTTTTGCACTTGTATTAGTGTGGAAAAACCACTTTTCGCACTTGTGTTAGTGTTGAAAAACCACTTTTCGCACTTGTGTTAGTGTTGAAAAACCACTTTTCGCACTTGTGTTAGTGTTGAAAAACCACTTTTCACACTTGTGTTAGTGTTGAAAAACCACTTTTCGCACTTGTGTTAGTGTTGAAAAACCACTTTTCGCACTTGTGTTAGTGTTGAAAAAACACTTTTCGCACTTGTGTTGGTGCAGGAAACCACTTTTGCACTTGTATTAGTGTGGAAAAAACACTTTTCGCACTTGTGTTAGTGTTGAACACTTTTCGCACTTGTGTTAGTGTTGAAAACTACTTTTCACACTTGTGTTAGTGTTGAAAAACCACTTTTCGCACTTGTGTTCGTGTTGAAAAACCACTTTTCGCACTTGTGTTGGTGCAGGAAAACCACTTTTGCATTTGTATTTGTGTGGAAAAAACACTTTTCGCACTTGTGTTAGTGTTTAAAAACCACTTTTCGCACTTGTGTTAGTGTTGAAAAACCACTTTTCACACTTGTGTTGGTGCAGGAAACCACTTTTGCACTTGTATTAGAGTGGAAAAAACACTTTTTGCACTTGTGATAGTGTTGAAAAACCACTTTTCTCACTTGTGTTAGTGTTGAAAAACCACTTTTCGCACTTGTGTTGGTGCAGGAAACCACTTTTGCACTTGTATTGGTGTGGAAAAACCACTTTTCGCACTTGTGTTAGTGTTGAAAAACCACTTTTCGCACTTGTGTTAGTGTTGAAAAACCACTTTTCGCACTTGTGTTGGTGCAGGAAACCACTTTTGCACTTGTATTAGTGTGGAAAAAACACTTTTCGCACTTGTGTTAGTGTTGAAAAACCACTTTTCGCACTTGTGTTGGTGCAGCAAACCACTTTTGCACTTGTATTTGTGTGGAAAAAACACTTTTCGCACTTGTGTTAGTGTTGAAAAACCAGTTTTTGCACTTGTGTTAGTGTTGAAAAACCACTTTTCGCACTTGCGTTGGTGCAGGAAACCACTTTTGCACTTGTATTAGAGTGGAAAAAACACTTTTTGCACTTGTGATAGTGTTGAAAAACCACTTTTCTCACTTGTGTTAGTGTTGAAAAACCACTTTTCGCACTTGTGTTGGTGCAGGAAACCACTTTTGCACTTGTATTGGTGTGGAAAAACCACTTTTCGCACTTGTGTTAGTGTTGAAAAACCACTTTTCGCACTTGTGTTAGTGTTGAAAAACCACTTTTCGCACTTGTGTTAGTGCAGGAAACCACTTTTGCACTTGTATTAGTGTGGAAAAAACACTTTTTGCACTTGTGATAGTGTTGAAAAACCACTTTTCGCACTTGTGTTAGTGTTGAAAAACCACTTTTCGCACTTGTGTTGGTGCAGGAAACCACTTTTGCACTTGTATTAGTGTGGAAAAACCACTTTTCGCACTTATGTTAGTGTTGAAAAACCACTTTTCGCACTTGTGTTAGTGTTGAAAAACCACTTTTCGCACTTGTGTTAGTGTTGAAAAACCACTTTTCACACTTGTGTTGGTGCAGGAAACCACTTTTGCACTTGTATTAGTGTGGAAAAAACACTTTTCGCACTTGTGTTAGTGTTGAAAAACCACTTTTCGCACTTGTGTTAGTGTTGAAAAACCACTTTTCGCACTTGTGTTGGTGCAGGAAACCACTTTTGCACTTGTATTAGTGTGGAAAAAAACACTTTTCGCACTTGTGTTAGTGTTGAAAAACCACTTTTCGCACTTGTGTTGGTGCAGCAAACCACTTTTGCACTTGTATTAGTGTGGAAAAAACACTTTTTGCACTTGTGATAGTGTTGAAAAACCACTTTTCGCACTTGTGTTAGTGTTGAAAAAACCACTTTTCGCACTTGTGTTGGTGCAGGAAACCACTTTTGCACTTGTATTTGTGTGGAAAAACCACTTTTCGCACTTGTGTTAGTGTTGAAAAACCATTTTTTGCACTTGTGTTAGTGTTGAAAAACCACTTTCCGCACTTGTGTTGGTGCAGGAAACCACTTTTGCACTTGTATTAGTGTGGAAAAAACACTTTTTGCACTTGTGATAGTGTTGAAAAACCACTTTTCGCACTTGTGTTAGTGTTGAAAAACCACTTTTCGCACTTGTGTTAGTGTTGAAAAACCACTTTTCGCACTTGTGTTAGTGTTGAAAAACCACTTTTCGCACTTGTGTTAGTGTTGAAAAACCACTTTTCGCACTTGTGTTAGTGTTGAAAAAACACTTTTCGCACTTGTGTTGGTGCAGGAAACCACTTTTGCACTTGTATTAGTGTGGAAAAAACACTTTTCGCACTTGTGTTAGTGTTGAAAAAACACTTTTCGCACTTGTGTTAGTGTTGAAAACTACTTTTCACACTTGTGTTAGTGTTGAAAAACCACTTTTCGCACTTGTGTTAGTGTTGAAAACCACTTTTCGCACTTGTGTTGGTGCAGGAAACCACTTTTGCATTTGTATTTGTGTGGAAAAAACACTTTTCGCACTTGTGTTAGTGTTGAAAAACCACTTTTCGCACTTGTGTTAGTGTTGAAAAACCACTTTTCGCACTTGTGTTGGTGCAGGAAACCACTTTTGCACTTGTATTAGAGTGGATAAAACACTTTTTGCACTTGTGATAGTGTTGAAAAACCACTTTTCTCACTTGTGTTAGTGTTGAAAAACCACTTTTCGCACTTGTGTTGGTGCAGGAAACCACTTTTGCACTTGTATTAGTGTGGAAAAACACTTTTGCACTTGTGATAGTGTTGAAAAACCACTTTTCGCACTTGTGTTCGTGTTGAAAAACCACTTTTCGCACTTGTGTTCGTGTTGAAAAACCACTTTTCGCACTTGTGTTGGTGCAGGAAACCACTTTTGCACTTGTA